>NW_017670489.1:100280-222270 GCF_001879085.1 Nicotiana attenuata
ATCTTTTGTTCTCAACTTTCTTACTTGCCTATCAAGGATTTCTATAGGTACCTCTTCATAAGTCAAGCCTTCTTTAATTTCTATGGTATCGGCAGGTATTATATGCGACTCATCATGAATGTACTTTCTAAGAATAGACACATGAAAGACAGGATGAACAGAGGACAACTGAACGGGTAGCGCTAGCTCATAAGCCACGTTTCCTTTNTATGTGAGGATGATGTCCTAAAATTCTGATTCTGGCGAGACTGGTTTCCATAACTCTGAGTACGTCTGAAGGAAGACCCACCACTTGATTGATGACTGAACTGAGTTGGTGCTAATGACTCCTTATTAGAGGAATCCCTTTCACCTCCGTTGGATGTACCATTAAAACTGCCCGTTGTCCGAGCTTTCTTGTTATGCTCTTTTTCTTATCTCTTTTGTTGTATATCTTTTTCTAAGTGCTTGGCGAATCCCACAACAGAGGAGAAAGCTGTCATCCCTACCGCTGCAGCTAATGTCGTATCCTTAATGTGGTAAGCCAAACTGCCAACAAACCTGCGAATCTTTGCTTTTTCTGTCTTAACCATGTGAGGAGCATGCTTAGCTAACCTTATGAATTCCATGTAGTACTCTTGCACACTTTTATTCCCTTGCTTGAGCTGTTCGAACTCTGTAGCCTTAGCTTCCCTATCCTATTCCGGGATAAAGTTACCCATGAAGGCCTCTTCAAATTCTTCCCAAGTAGGCAGACCATCATCTTCATCTCTTTCCTTTTCCTACATCTCAAACCAAGCGCCGACCACATCTCTAAGCTGGTAAGCAGCCAGCTCCACAGATTCATCATCAAATGCTTTCATCGCTCGAAGGGCTTTCTTAACACTCCAGCCACAAATATTGGATCTTCATCAACTATAGAACCATGGAACACTGGAGGACTGAACTTCAAAAATTCATTCACTCTTGAGGACTCAGAATTGTTCTGTCTATTTGATCGAGGTGGAATCTCATCTCTTCTCTCGTTCTGGTTGGCCATGAAGGCTTTAAACATCTCCATAGCACTGTTGACTGCATTAAACATTTGACCGACCTCTGGAGATATAGTTGTCTGAGCCGAAATTGCTGTTGGGGGCGGCACTAGATCCTGAGGTACTGGATCATTATGCTCCACCCCTTCTTCATGTTCAACCCGGGGTACTTGAACCCCCTTTGTGGATTTACCCTTCCTTTTCTGAGTTGAAACCTTTTTAGTTCTGCCTTGAGCCACAATAGTAGCAATAGTTTCTTGAGCAGCATCCTGAGTGTTGGTGTCAGAGTTGCGAGTACGAGCCATTTTTGTGAGTTTTGGAGAAACGAATACATTAGATAATTTCTTAGAGGTAGGATCTACTGCACGATCTAAAGTATGAAAAAATGAGACTTTTCCTAAATGCTTGTAGCCTCCTATTTATAAGTATGGTGCGCTTCATACCCATAAACAAGACTCTACTAACACGGCTTCATAGACTCCTAGGACTCCATAAACCTGAGGCTCTGATACCAAGTTTGTCACGACCCATTTTCTGAACAAGCTGGGACCGGCACCCAATCACTAAACATGACCGAACGAACCATCTACGCTTATCAAATCTATTATAACTTCAAACTTTATATGCCACAGGGCACTACTGTAACCAAATACTTTTAAATAATTTAAATATCTAAAATAAACCAACTTCAAAACATTATTCGTAGTAACCAATAAAATACTGCTAAGTTATTATCAAAAATATCTGAATCTTAACCCACCGACTATGTCTATGAAGCCTCTACTTATAAACTGACGCACTGCTCAGGACATGAGATTTCCTGGCCCATTCTCTAAGTAAACAAAGAAATAGCCAAATAAAAATGTCTCTAAGGAATACTCCACGAACAAAAGCGGAGCTCACCAATAGCACTGGAAGAGAAGGAAGTCCTAACCCGTAGCCTGCTCGCTTGCAAAACCGGTTCCTACGTTGTAGCGTAGACCAACGTAGGTTCCCAAAAGAGAACGTCGATACCATCCATTGTACTCAGTGAGTCTCAACGACAGGGGATGAAACTTTAATAACATATACATTACGAGCAACGATTCTAATATATGTGCATAATAGCAGTTTATGAATATTCTAAAAGAAATTCTTTTCTTTTTATTTCTTATAAAAAAAAATACTTCACTTTATACTTTGGGAGTTCCAACTATTCTGACTTATTTCTGTCTTAGCCACCGTGTGATCGGCACGGGTTCGATCCCAACCTGATCGAATAGGCCCAATCCACGAGGTGCCACTCGCTTCGTGGTTCTCAGCGCTCATGTATCATACCTTAGCCTGGCTAAGTAAATTCTCAGCTACGAGACCCTCGGCCGTGTGCTCCCTACTTTGGCACAAGTAGTTTCATGAAGTCAACGCCTTGGCCAGGAGGCCTGGACGATGACCCCTTCTCAGAATAAAGGATACTCCCAAAAAAATCTTTTCTTTCTAAAACTTCTTCTTGGGACCTTTCAAGTCTAAATCTTTTATACATACTCATACTAGTACCCTTAAATGTAAGACATGGAATAAGAATGAAATAAACATTCAAAAGTATTTATAAAGATTCTTGATCCTTCATGAATTTTCAACATGAAAATGGCATATAAGAATAACACAAAAATCTGAAATTTATGCACATATATCAAAATAATCATCTAAACTTTAGCTAGAAAATAATGCTAAGCTAATAGGTACTAACTACTCCAATTAAATATATATTAACTCTTTTATGCAATTCAACAAACACCTTGTATGCGTGCTTTTGTGAGTTAAACCACTTTAGTAAAGGGTTATATCAACCCACCTCAACTCCTTGAGCCAATACGTGGGCCCCAGTCCAATTTATACCCGTCAAACTATTGATTCTACAACAACCAGTGCATTTTAGTTAATTTCAAAGTTTCACACCTAAACATGAAATTTAATGTTGATACAGAGAAAGAAGGGAATTAACTATTCAATTCTTACCTACTACTACTTTAGGATAATTGACTATAGAAAATTTTATATACCTAGGTTCAAGAATTAGTGATTATTAAAGAACCCTAGGATTTTCGTTTTCTACGTAAATCGTCTTGCTGCCTCTGTTTCTCGTTATGTTCCTTCTTTTTTTTTATGAGGCTTGTGTGAGTTTAAGCTTCTGTTTTGTTCCTATTAAAACTTTTCAGCCTTCAGACTTGTGTTTTGATTAAGGCTTTCAAGCCTTTTGCCCTAAAGAAATACTTTTCCAGCCATTTTATGAGCCCCCCTATTTTTTTTCCTTTTTTTTGTTTTTGTTTTTGTTTTTGTTTTATTGCTCTTCCTTTTATTTGTTTTGTTTTAACTTAACTAATATTTAATGATACCCACTTTTAATAATTAGTAATATTAAAATTATTAATATTCCCATAATTATATATCCAACTATTTATAAATAGGGAAGTATCTCAAAAGTCAATCACAAGGGTTTAAATCCATAAAGAAGTAAAATAAATTTTTTTTATGCACTCAAGGCAAGATAAAAAAAAAAAATTAAATTCTATATTTAACGAGTCTCTAAACTTTTATTAATTTGAGGAGTGTTATAGGCGGCTCCCCATAACGGAGGAGGCACCACTCATAGTGAAGAAATTACTCGAGGTGTGGTTGACAAATACACTGACTAGCATTCTCGACAAGCCAGCCAAGAGGCCGAGCAGAGAAGGGGCAGAGGCTAGCGTTGCGCTAACTCTCAACGAACAACACGCTCCCGCCTCAACAGGTATTACTGACAATGTTAATGGTGCGGATAACAATACCCTCATGGCCATTTTGAAGAAAATGGAAGATATGGAGAACGAGAATAAGATGCTCCGGGAGAAAATGGAAGAACACCAAGAAAGGGTTTATAAGATACCGGGCGCACCGAAACTTCTGCCGAAAAGGGACACCGGCTGGTTCGTGGAACAACCATACAGTGATGAGGCGGCGCCACATGCCATACCCAAAACTTTCAAAATGTCACCATACTTGAAAATATATGACGGCACGACGGACCCAAAAGATCATGTGACCCACTACGTTACAGCAGTGAAAGGCAATGACCTCGCCAAAGAACAAGTGTCATCCATATTACTGAAGAAGTTTAGCGAAACCCTCACGGGGGGAGCCCTAACTTGGTACTCGCAGCTGCCTGCACGCTCGATTGAAACATTCGAGGAAATGGCTGATAAGTTTGTAACAGTGCACGCTGGAGCAAAAAAGGCGGAGGCGAGAGTAAATGACATATTCGCTATCAAACAGTCACCCGAAGAGGGACTCAGGGATTTCCTCGCTCGATTCAACCGAGTAAGAATGACCTTGCCAAACGACCAGAAAGCTGCCGAGTCGCCTTATGAAATATCCCCCTACAACTTGGGACAAAGTACACAATGCTTGTTGCGCCGAAGTTTGAGCCGACGAGGATGATGTAAACGGGCCAATTCACCGGTTAACTTCATTACACATCAAACCCAGAAAATGCAGGAGGAGCAATAATAGGAGAGATCAAACGGGGCCCCGACCCGGTCGGGAAAAGTATCAGCCCTACAGTCGAGGCACTCTCATACCGCCTTTCCGCCTGCCCGTCTAGGCTATGAACAGGGACTCACTAAAGTGAGAAAGCTATGCCCCCTTACTATCTGCTCACAATTTCTGTGTTTCCCCTTCAAAAATAGTTTACACGCTGCAAAAGCTCGGCCCAAAAGTGAAATGGCCGCAGAAGATGAGGTCTGACCCCAGCACTAGAAATTCAGATGCCCTCTGCGAATTTTACCAAGAGCGGGGTCATAAAATCAAGGACTGCATCGCCTTGAGATAAGAAGTCGTTAACATGCTCCACCAAGGGCACCTGAAAGAGCTGATGAGCGACCGAGGGAGGGTCAACTTTGCTAGTGGGCGAGAACAACACCAGGGTCCACCTAAACCGCCCTCCCTGGCTCGAACCATTCAAATGGTCATCGGAGGGGGCGACGACGCATATATCAACAACTTAAAGTTCACCATGACCCACAAACTCAAAAGGTCGATCACTCATGAACGGTACGATGAACTCGAAGAAAGTATCATCTTCGATAAGTCGGATACCCACAGTTTGGTTTTCCTTATTATGACGCCCTTGTCATTACTTTACGTATCTTAGGCACTGATGTAAAATGTATTATGGTCGATGACGGAAGCGGCGCGTGCATCATCCACCCACGAGTTCTCACCCAAATGAAACTCGAGGATAGGATAGCGCCACACTACATCACACTAACGGATTTTAACAATGCAGTAGAGCGGACCTCAGGAGAAATCACATTGCCCGTCCTGGCCGGTGGTGTTACGTTGGAAACCACGTTCCACATCATGGATCAAGATACGACATACAACGCCATCATAGGCCGACCCTGGATCCATGCCATGAAGGCTGTACCCTCAAGCTTATACCAAGTTATCAAATTTCCCACTCCATGCGGGATATTCTACATTCGAGGAGAGCAACGTACCGCCAGGGAATGCTACCGCATCGCCCAAGACTGAACGTATACCCAACAATTGAAAGGCAAAACCAAAGAAGCATAGCAATCAACAGGGTCGAGGTCAAGCGAGAATGAGCAAGATGTAATCAAAGATCCCGAAGTCTGGAAGCTACGAGATCCACCGCAGAGGACCTCGACCCCGTCCAACTCGATGAAAATGACCACAGCAAGAAAGCTTACATCGGCCACAAATTGTAGGACTCAGGCAAGTTCCGTTAATTTTTAGCTAACAACAGAGATTTGTTTGCCTTTTCCCATGTAGATATGCTGGGCATTCCAAGAGAGATAGCAACCTACAAGTCGAACGTCGACCCATTTTAGCCTCCAGTAAGGAAAATAAGGTGAAAATTCAACTACGCGGTCCGCGAAGAGGTCGAGAAACTACTAGAGAACGATTCTATCAGAGAGTCGAAGTATTCTCAGTGGGTCGCCAACGTAGTCAAGGTAAAAAAGAAAAACAGAAAATGGCGATGTGCGTAGATTTCACAGATTTGAACAAAGCCTGCCCAAAGGACTCGTTCCCACTGCCCCGTATTGATCAACTCATTAACGCAACTGCCGGGCACAAGCTATTAAGCTTCTTGGACTCCTACTTGGTCTACAACCAAATCCTCATGGAGGAGGAAGACCAAGAAAAGACCACCTTCATCACTCACCAGGGGACATACTGCTATAGGGTCATGCCGTTCGGATTGAAGAACGCAGGGGCGCCATATCAGAGGTTGGTGACGAGAATGTTCAAAGACCAACTCGGTAAAACAATGGAAGTCTACATCGATGATATGTTGGTCAAGTCAAAGAGGAGGGAGGATCATATCGACCACTTAAAATAAGCCTTCGACATACTCAGACGATACGACATGAAGTTAAACCCCAGAAGTGTGCCTTCGGAGTAACTTTGGGAAAAATACTCGGTTTCTTGGTATCACAACGAGGTATAGAAGTCAACCTCGACCAAATCAAAGCTATTGAAGGGATACCAGAGAACCTGACTAGTAAGAAACAAGTAAGCTGACAGGCCGTATAGTTGCCCTGTCAAGGTTCATCTCGCGGTCCTCTGATAGATGCCGTAAATTTTTCGGCGTGCTCAAGAAAGACAACATGCTCCAATGGAATTCCGAATGCGTCGAAGCCTTAAGAGAGCTAAAAGCATATTTGTCTTCCCCTCTACTACTCGCCAAGGCAGAACCCGGTGAGCGTTTCCTCGTCTACTTAGCCTTGTCCGATGTGGCCGTGAGCGCGTTTCTTGTCCGAGAAAACAATGGTACGCAATCTCCCATTTATTACATCAGCAAAACCCTAGTCGACGCCGAAACAAGGTATCCACACCTCAAGAAGCTGGCCCTGGCTCTAGTCGTAGGTTCACGAAAGATTAGACCCTACTTCCAGTGCCACCCCATCTCGGTAGTAACGACCTTCCGCCTAACGAGTATTCTATATAAGCCCGAGCTGTCGGGCCGATTAGCCAAGTGGGCCATAGAGCTAAGCAAGCACGATATAACCTATCAGCCACGGACGGCGATAAAGTCACAAGTGTTCACTGACTTCGTTGCCGACTTCAGCGCAAAAATAATGTCTGAAGTCGAAAAGGAAACCGCCCATACTCCAATCCCCGGAATTACACGACCTGTGGGTGCTGTGCACAGATGGCGCTTCTAACGCTTCGAGATTGGGACTGGGACTCGTGCTCGAGGTCCCAATTAGCAAAGTAATTCATCAATCCATTCGATGCCCAGATATGACTAACAATGAAGCCGAGTATGAGGCCGTGATTACAGGTTTAAAACGAGCGCTCAAGTACGGAGCGAGGCGGGTCGACCTACGGTGCGACTCTCAGCTCGTTGTCAATCAAGTCACAAGGACTTTCCAAATAAAAAAGCAGAGGTTGCAAAAATATCATGTCAAGATCTGCTAGCTACTACCCCAGTTCGATGAATGCCAACTCGACCAGATCCCCCGAACACAGAATGTTGAAGCAGACAGTCTCACCAAGCTGGCCATAACCATTAGAAACATACCCGGGGAATGGAACGTGGTTACTCTCCTTCACTCGTCGATCGACAAGTCGAGGTACGAACTGTAAACTTAACTTGGGATTAGCGGAATCGTATTATCTCAGACTTGCAGGACGGGGTGCCCCGACCTGATAAAAAAGAAGCCAGGAAGCTGCGAATGCAGGCGGCCAGGTACAACATCATCAATAACGACTTTTACAAAAGAACATTTGGTGGCCCTCAAGCGAAGTGCATAGGAGCAAATCAAACGCGGCGCGTCCTCGAAGAAGTGCACGAAGGCCACTGCGGGGCTCATACTGATAATCGAGCTCTCGCCAGATGCTTCATACGAGCAGGCTACTATTGGCCCACGATGAAAAAGGAGGCTGCCAACTTCGTCAAAAAGTGCGAGCAATACCAAAAATATGCCCCCATGATTCACCAAGCGGGCGAGCACCTTCACTCAGTCACCTCGCCCTGGCCTTTCATCGAATGGGGAATGGATATCGTCGGACCCCTCCTAACGGGACGAGGTAACGTATGATTCCTTTTAGTTTTAACTGACTATTTTTCTAAGTTGGTGGAAGCAGATGCGTTCGTCCAGATACGCGAGCAAGAAGTGATTACATTCATATGGAGAAACATCATATGCCTCTTCGGCATCCCAAAGAAATCAGCTGCGACAACGGGCCCCAGCTCACTGGAAAAAAGACCACCGAGTTCTTTGAAAAATGGCACATCAAAAGAATACTCTCGATGCCATATCATCCCGCGGCAACGGTTAGGCAGAGTCCTCCAACAAGTAAATATTGAACATCATGAAAAAGAAGCTCGAGAACGAAAAGGGACTGTGGCCGGAATTTCTCCCGGAAGTGGTATAGGCATACCGCACAACACCGGAAACAAGCACAGGAGAAACTCCATAGTCACTAGTCTATGGGACTGACGCAGTGATACCAGTCGAGGTCGGTGAACCAAGTCTAAGATATTCAAATGAGAGCGGGATGGACAACGATGAAAGCAGAAGGCAAGACCTCGATGAGGCCGAAGAGCAAAGAGACATGGCCTACATCAGAATGGTAGCCCAAAAACAACAGGCTGACGGTACTACAACAAAAAAGCCAAGGTTAGGCCACTCAAAGTCGGGGACTATGTACTCAAAGCCAAAATACAAGCAAGCAAGGACCCTCGGGAAGGAAAACTAGGAACCAATTGGGACGACCCTTACAAGATCACTGCAACAGTAAGCAAAGGGTCGTTCCACCTAGAAACAATGGAAGGAAAACTACTACCGAACAATTGGAACGTCGCGCATCTCAAATACTGCCCATCTCAAATACTTCAACTTCTAGGGATAAACATCCCCCGAGTTGCGATCTTTTTCCTTCATTCGAGTTTTGTCCCAATTGGGTTTTCTCGTGGAGGTTTTAACGAGGTGACGAAGAGGACGTCTCGAAGTTAAAAGTGCGAGTTCATTGCTCGACCTCTCAACTCCCCTCCAAGTCGACAAATGAAGGGACTAGATAGATTGGGACTTCTCCAAAGTATGCATGAACACAACAAAAAATATGTAAACTTCTCTAATAAATGTATAAACATAGCAAAATACGCAAACACACGAGTTCCTCATTTCTCTACCAAGAGTCAACATTCGACCTCGTTTGCATCGACTCACATTTGACCTCGTTCGAATCAACCAAGAGCCAACATTCGACCTCGTTCGAATCGACTCACATTCAACCTCGTTCGAATCAACCAAGATTCAACATTCGACCTCGTTCGAATAGACACATTCGACCTCGTTCGAATCGACTAAGAGTCAACATTCGACCTCGTTCCAATTGACTCACATTCGACCTCATTCGAATCAACCAAGAGCGAAAATTCGTCCTCGTTCGAATCGACTCACATTCGACCTTGTTCGAATCAACAAAGAGTTAACATTCGACCTCGCTCAAATCGACTCACATTTGACCTCGTTCAAATCAACTAAGAGTCAATATTCGACCTCGTTTGAATCGATTCACATTCGACCTCACTCGAATCAACTAAGAATAAACATTCGACCTCATTCGAATCGACTCACATTCTACCTCGCTCGAATAAACTAAGAGTCAATATTCGACCTTGTTTGAATCAACTCACATTCAACCTCGCTCGAATCAACTAAGAGTCAACATTCGACATCGTTCGAATAGACTCACATTCGACATTGTTCGAATCGACTCACATTCGACCTCGTTCAATTAATTAAACATTCGACCTCGTTTGAATTAATCAAACATTCGACCACGTTCGAACTCATGATCGACCACACCCGAATTCAACTCACGCCGACTTAAGTTCGATTTATAACTTCGTTCAAATTAAGTATGACATAGGACTTCACCCAAGAACAAACAACAAAAAGTCATGATCATTCCATTCCAAAAGTAAAACATCTTACAAAGGGCCAGAAAGATGCCCTCACATAAAAAAGGGTAAAAAAGAAGAACAAAAACTAAGTACAAATACATCATGTTGCATCATCACCGCCCGATCTAGTAGCACCATCTCCATCATTACCGCCCGTTCCAGCAGCACCATCCCCATCATCACCGCCCGGTCCAGCTGCACCATCTCTATCATCACCCTCGCCATCAGGATACTCGTCGTCGTACCAAGCAACGGATGCAAGCCCATCCAAGTCCTCTTCATCATCACCGGTCCCCGGCGTGGTAGGGTCGTAACCATATGCAAGCTTGGCGACACGTGCTTTAACACGAGCATCTTCGAAATCGGCCTCGGGAACCTTCCCCTCCATCATCAAGTTCCAATATATGTCCAGCTGAGCCTCAGCATGGATCCACATCTCGTATAAATATCGGGGAACGTCAGGGAAAGTGGAAGCATGAAAGGAGGACGATTGAGCCAACTGCCTCGCCTTCTCGGCCTCAAGGACGGTGATCTGCTCTTTCAAAACCGAAACATCTTTTTTGAGACCACCAATTCGTTCGCTAGCCTCCGCCTCCCTGAGTGCAGCCGTCTCAGCATCGTTCGTCTGCTCAGACCTAAGGACACGAACAAGATTCTCCAATTCGGCCACCTGTGCCAACGCCGCCACCCTAGCCTCATCGGCCCTCCCCAACTCAACAATCTTTTCAGCCAACTCGCCACTCAAGGCGTTAGCTCTGATCAAGTTCTGATCACGCTCAGCCCTTATGGACGCCACTGAGCTTAGAGGTCGACACATTCAGCCGCGATCCCCTTGTTCACTTCGACATCGTCCTATTTAATCTTGAGGGCCCCCTCAAGCTCGCTGCATCTGTCGATGACTCTCACGAGCTCATCGTCCCTCTTCTTCAACTCTTACCTAAGAGATTGGAGGTTACCTCCAGTGCGGAGCCGAGCATGCATCTTACGGTACTTGTCATGGAACGGGCGATACTTCGTAACTATTTTCATAAAAACCATCTTCTTCTTCTCCGCTCAGCGGGCACTCTCGATTTCCAAGATGAGAGTCTGACGAGAGAGAACAAAAAAAAGAGAGAGAAAAAGTCAGCAGGAACAAAAAATAGATAAACACAAGGCACAAGAACGAAAACAAAGGTAACTCACCCGCAGAGCCAATCCAAAAATGCTTAACGAGAGATCGACATCCTTGAACGACTGTAGAGTCCCGTTCTCAGCGCTAGAGCAAAGAGGAACCAAAGAGGGGACCATGCACTCCGTGTTGGTCATCAAATTTAAATCCAAAGGGATGACTATTGACCGAGAGGATCCATTAGTTCTCACCTCAACCCGAGTCAGCCCCTCATCGAACATCCTCTCCTCCTCGGGGTCGACGTCGGAACCGGATTCAAAATCATCGATGACCGCATCTCTTTCCTCCTCTTCGGCGGAGGAAGGAATATCGACCGGCCCAGAGGATGACGAATCGCTCCTCGGTACGACCACAATAACCTCTGGTAATGAAACAACCTCAGCGTTGGGAACCGAAGTCCTGGTGCCCGAAGTCACGCCGGTTTTGGGTACGGGTACGGACGGCGCAGGTTCACCACCTGTCGACTCCTCGCCCCTTGTTGCCTCGTCGGCGACCTCTACTCGCTATCTTTTCAACGGAACCGTTTCCTCATCACTCGGCAACAACTCATCCACCAAACGCAATAAGGAGGAAGCCGTGGTTCCCACCGACGGCCCAGCCGCCCGACGGCCAGGCCTACGCAGAGCTGGGGTTTTAACAGCAGTGGCAGTCCATATAGGCTCGTCTGTAGTCACAACGGTCGAAGGTCTAGTCGCAATACCCGATTGACAGAAAGCGAGAGTAGGGGCTTTCGCCTTATTTGGAGCCCGTCGGCCTAGGAGCAAAGAAAGCAGCTTAAATGAAAAGGAAAAAAATATTGAGGTCTAATTGACCAGAGATCAGAGCTAGACTTACTGGTTAAATAAGGCTGGCGTCCAAACTTTTTGTTGAAGGAAGACCATTCACGAACCCCCACCGTGTGGGGCAAAATCTTAGCCACCCAATCACGAATGTCAGCAACCAGCATGGGAGGCTCCTTCTCGGTTGCACTACAAAGTGTGGGTCTTGTCATCCATTTTTACCACTAGTCCCTTGGTCCCAGCTAGCTCTGCATACTTTATCGGCATAAGGAAAAGTTTATAAATATAAGGAGAAAGTTGGGCCGGGCAAACATTGTAGTAGCGGCAGAACTCCTCCGATAATGGACGAAAAGGAAGGGGATAGCCCACTGGGAACGGGTACGCGTAAAATGCATAGTACCCAGAACGATGAATCTGGATCACATCGTCCCCAGCCGGGACCAGGTCGATATGAGTGGGGATGTCGTACTTGGCCATGAGCTCGGAAAGACGTACCGTTCCCATTTCAGATTTCATGGGCACATGTTCATCAGCGGGGAGCTTCGAGAAGTCCGACCTAGCCTTGTCACTACAAGGAACGATCTACTCTATTGTGGGAAAGCTGTCATCTTCTGTAGCCATGGCTTCCCCCTCGACGCGGACGGGGCATGGCAACTGATAGTGGGTTCGGGCTGAGAATTTCCTCAGAATTGGATGATGCACTAGCCATTTTTACGATCGTATGAGCAAAGGGATTGGAAATGAAGAAGAAACGACGATGACAAAAGAAGGAGTTGCAGAAAGCAAAAAGCTCTGAGAGAGTAAGGGGAGAAGATGAATAGCTTCAGAAAACTCGAAAATACAAAGTTCCAATTGAGAAGATTTCCCCCTTTTTATAGAAAATACCGATGCAAAAATTGAGAAAAATATCGGCACAAAAGTTGAGAAAAATAACCGCCAAATGTGTGAGAATCGAAGCAACAGGAGCACGGGAACTGATGCAACGTATCGGGAAGACGCGTAATCATGACGCGTGAAGCTGTGACATAATTTTGAACCCTCATCATTAAGCAACATTCAAAGCGCTACCCTCTTTCTCATCCATGACAACCACTACTCGGCCCCCAGACCGGATTTCTCGATACTGCAACTGACGAAGTCCGCTTATCGAGGTCGACTAAAAGGGCGACCTCGGCAAGCGGAGGGACTAACTGTATGGGCTAAAATCCAATCTAGAAAACTCAGTATGCGAAGGTTATCAACATGGTGATCGTAGCTCACCATGGCAGCTCGGCCGAGTACGACCAGGGCGAGCCCTTGAAGGGCTCGTTAAAGCTGAGGTCGATGACAAGAGGAACGAGCCACGGAGTGGCCCACTAGGGCCGAGATCAAGCAAGGAAGGGAAGTAACAGTCAGTTTGGCTTTGGAATCTGTGAAGAGAATATTCCCTCTAGTTGTACTTTCTATGTTTCTTTGGGAATATCCCATATAAATAAGGGAAGAGATAGAAAGGGGGGGGGGGGGGGGTATTTTTGGACTGTAAGCGAAGTATTCAAAGATAAATACAAAGAACCACTTTTTATAGAGGGTCTATCTTTTCGTGAATTATTCCATTTGTCATTTCCATCAGATCCAAGAAAGTGTGCAATATTCTTTAGCATTCGTGTGATTCAACGTTGTCAGAAGATGAGAATCTTCTATCCTCTTCACTAATTGGAGGATTTCTCCGCCATATTTATATTTATTACCATTTAATACAATTATTGTTCATCATCCTTCTTTCCATCCACTTTTGATAACGTTATTTAATGCTCTTTGTATTAAATCGGCTCAACGCTATTCTATATCACTTATGCATATCCATACCAAATCTAGAATTTATTATGTTTAACTAGAATTTATCCATCACCAATGTATTTAATTAGTTTAAGAAAAAGTTTTCATACTTTTTGACAAAACACCCCTCAAGTACATGAGTTAGGTTATTCCCATTTTATGCTCAAACGAAGTGCATCTAATTATTCTCTTTTTATTTTATTTAAGAATCTTTTTTCTCGAACATGAAATGCATGAAGTTGCATTTTTGTAAAATCTTGTGCATATATAGATTTTAATGTTTTACTTATTTTCATAACTTTTAAACATCAAAACATTTTGCTAGACATTATCTTATAATAATCTTTCGATTGTGAGTAGACTGAAAACAAACGCTACCTCAATTAGGACGAGGTATATATAATGATGCGATGAAAGATTGTGAGATGAGGACGAGGAAACTTTTCTATTTACTCTGTTCCTAGAATAGCCATAAGGAAAATAGCTATTCTGCAAAACAAATATATCAAATTTGAGGCTTTATATGTTCTTTAAATATTTATGTCTATTTGTGTAACATAGTCGGTTGAAAATCGAAAAGAAAAAAAGGATTACAGACTTACAGTAGATTAATGATCAATCTGAAAAATAATTTAACTACGATATTATCTGAATATTTGAATAGCGCAAAATAGAGAAAAGGAAAGCCGGTGATCTATATAATTTTGGAACCGGTAAAATAGTAAGCTGATTGATTGATACAATGGGAGAAAAATTAATGTTGAGTGCTTATTATTACTTTAAAAAATTAATCTTGAGTGCTTATTATTACTTTGAAAAATTAATCTTGAGTACTTATTATTACTTTGAGAATGATTTTATTCTTTCAAAACTGTCACGACCCGGATTTCCCACCGTCGAGACCATGATGGCGCCTAACATTTCACTTGTCAGGCAAGCCAACGATAGAATAATTTACTTCTTTTAACAGTTTAAATGATAAGATTAATAAAGAACTGAAATAACTGAAATATTCTAAGTGTAAATGCGGAAGCTAAACCAGCCAAGCATCTGTTACAAATCCCTGAACTTGGTGTCACAAGTGCACGGGCTTCTAGAGTAATACATATAAGGGTCTGAAATAAGTACAAAGCTGTTTGAGTGGAAATATACAGCTAAATAGAAAGAGGATGGTGACTCCAGGAGCTGCGGACGCTGAACAGCCGTACCCAAGTCTCCACAGATGTCCAATCCTAGCACGCTAATAACTGCCGCTGGGACTAGCTCCAAAATCTACACAATGTGCAGAGTGTAGTATCAGTACAACCGACCCCATGTACTGGTAAGTGCCGAGCCTAACCTCGACGAAGTAGTGACGAGGCTAAGGCGGTTCACCTACGCTATAACCTATACGCAGTATATATAATAATGACAAAATAATAGAAATACTGAACAGAATTAAACAGTCAACTAAACCACCGCCTCAAGAATAAACCAGCGTAGTCCAGAATTACCAATCTTTAACAATTCAAAGGCAAAGACCGAAAAACCAACACAGCTCAAGAAATGGAAACATATAGGTTGTTGCGGCACGGAACCCGATCCCACCAAAAAATACAAATCCTCCCTTATTCCACCGAAATAGCATAAATAACAGAGATGATATATGTTAATATGTTGCGGCGCGCAACCCGATCCCATCATATATCAAAACAGTATCATAAATCACCCTTATTTCACTATATCAATCCACCCTTATTCCACCTGTTGCGGGCGTGCAATCCGATCCCACCGTATAGAACATATTCACCCTTATTCCACCATAACAATCCACCCTTATTATACCTGATGTGGCGTGCAACCCGATTCCACCGTATCAGTACCAGATACCACCATATCAGTACCAAATACTCGAAGGACAATCAAATCAATAATTCTACCACAAGCCTTTACGGTCAATAAATACCAAACTGAACCAAAGAATACTTGTACGGTAAAGAAATCTACACGAGTGATACTAAATAGCGAGACCAATCCAGCAATTGACAATTAGAAGGTGCAAGTAAATCAACTTAAACAAATAACAGGGAGTCATGAAACTATGGAAGAACTAATATCGTGAATGGGAGAAGATATTGAATAATAAGTAACAATTAAGCATGGAAAACATATAGAGCATATAACAGGAAAGGAAATAATTAAGGAAAAGCAGTAAATAAGGGAAAATAGATAATTCGGCGGCGTATAAGCACTCGTCACCTTGCATATACACCGCTCACATGGAATTCACATAACACATAGTCCGGGGGTTCCTTGTTCCCTCAAGTCAAGGTTACACACAACACTTACCTTACTCCGCAGTCAATTCAAAGCTCTACCGTGGCCTTTCCCCTAGAATCGTCCTCTAAACCACTTGTATCTAGACACAATTAACTCAATAACCTCAAATATTTCTAAAGGAATCAACTACAACGCATAAATTTTGATTTTCCAAACATTCCCACAAAAAGTCAAAAATTGATTTCGGGCCCGCTTGGTCAAAACCTGAGGTTCGGACCAAAATCAATATACCCATTCACCCGAGCCCGATTATGTAATTTGTTTTGAAATCCGACCTTAATTCGAGGTCTAAATTCCAATTATACAAAAATTCCTAATTCTACTCAAACCCCGATTTCCACCATGAAAATCCTAGATTTTAGGTTGAAAACTCATGAAATGTAATGGGTAATTGAAAGAAAGTGGATTAGAATCACTTACCAACAAATTGGGGAAGAAAATATCTTGGAAAAATTGTCTCTAGGCTTTCTAGCTTTTGAAAAATTGAAAGAATGGCGAAAATCCCGTAATGGGACTGTTTTAACACTAGGCGTCAGTGTTTATCGCGTTCATGTAAACACTGCCGCGTTCGTGAAGAGCTGTGCCTTAATGGCTTACGCGATCGCGAGTCTCTCACCGCGTTCGTGAAGGCCACGCCCCCTGGCCTTTGCGATCACGAGCCCTTGCTCGCATTCACGATTAAGAGATGTTTTACCCCTTCCCCAGGTCCCTAACGCAACGCGTTCGCGTTGAGCTAGTCGCGTTCGTGAAGGGTAAATCCCCCATCGCTCCGTGTTCGCGACCCAGCCTTCGCGTTCGCGAAGAAGAAAAACCCACCCAGACCGGTTTCTACTTCGCGTTCGCGAGAGTGCCTTCGTGAACGCGAAGAACGAAATAAGAAGGCACCTGAAATTGCAGAAAAAACAGATTTTCTAAGTTCAAATCACCCCGTAGCCTATCCGAAACTCACCCGAGCCCTTGGGGATCTAAACCAAACATGCACACAAGTTCTAAAACATCATACGAACTTGCTCGTGTGATCGAATCACCAAAATAATACCTAGAACTACGATATGAACACCAAATCAAAAGAAATTTTTAAGAAAGCTTTAAAACTTCTATTTCCACAACCGGACGTCTGAATCATGCCAAACTAACTCCGTTTCTCACCAAATTTCACATACAAGTCATAAATATTATAATGGACCTGCGCCGGGCTCCGGAACCACAATACAGACCCGGTATCAACAAGGCCAGACATCAATCAATTTTTAAAAATCATTAATTTTCGGACTTTTAATTTTTAACAAAAATTCATATCTCGAGCTAGGGAACTCGAAATTCAATTCCGGGCATACGCCCAGGTCCTAAATTACGATACCGACCCACCGGGACCGTTGAAACACGGATCCGGGTTCGTTTTCTCACAATGTTGACCAAAGTCAACTCAATTTAACTTTTAAGGCAAAAATTCTTATTTTTGTCAGTTTTTAAAATATAAGCCTTTCGGTAAAACACTCGGACCGTGCATGCAAATCGAGGAAGGCTAAAATAAGATATTTAAGGCTTCGGACCACAAAAGTTAGTTCTAAAACATGAGATGACCTATCGGGTCATCATATTCTCCACCTCTAAAACAACCGTTCTTCCTCGAACGGACATAGAAAAGTACTTGGGCTGGTGAAAAGGTGTGGATATCTACTCTGCATGTCCGACTCTGACTCCCAAGTAGCTGCCTCGACGGGATGTTCTCTCCACTGCACTAACCCAAAGGATAACTCTTTGATCTCAAGGGGCGAACCTGCCGAGCTAGAATAGCCACCAGCTCCTCCTCATAAGTCAAATCCTTGTCCAACTGGACAGAGCTGAAATCTAGAACATGAGACGAATTACCGTGATATTTTCGGAGCATGGACACATGGAATACTAGATGAAATGCTGACAAACTAGGTGGCAATGCGAGCTTGTAAGCCACCTCACCCACTCTCTGAAGAATCTCAAAAGGTTTGATGTACCTAGGGCTCAACTTGACCTTCTTCCCAAACCTCATTACACCCTTCATGGGTGACACACGGAGCAACACTCTCTCTCCGACCATGAATGCAACATCACGAACCTTTGGGTCGGCATAACTCTTCTGCCTGGACTGAGCTATGCGAAGTCTATCTTGATTGATCTTAACCTTATCCAAGGAACCCTGTACCAAGTCTGTACCCAATAACCGAGCCTCCCCAGGCTCAAACCATCCAACTGGTGATCGACATCGTCTATCACATAATGCCTCATAGGGAGCCATATGGATGCTCGATTGATAACTGTTGTTGTAGGAAAACTCCGCAAGCGGCAAGAATTGATCCCAGGAGCCTTCGAAGTCAATAACACAAGTACGGAGCATATCCTCAAATATTTAAATAGTGCGCTTGAACTGTCCGTCCGTTTGAGGATGAAATGTTGTGCTCAACTCAAACTGCATTCCCAACTCATGCTGTACTGCCTTCCAGAAAATGCGAGGTGAACTGCGTATCTCGATTAGACAAACTATCTCGCGGATATAAATCTTATCCAACCGCTATGAAGAATAGGTAACTGCCACAAGAATGAAGTGCGCTGACTTGATCAGCCTATCCACAATAAACCAAGCTGCATCGAACTTCCTCTCAGTTCGTAGGAGTCCAACAATGAAATCCATAGTGATACGCTCCCACTTCCACTCAGGAACCTCTATCTTCTGAAGCAAACCACCAGGCCTCTGATACTCGTACTTTACTTGCTGACAATGTAGAAACCGAGCTATATATGCAACTATATTATTCTTCATCCTCCTCTACTAATAATGCTACCGCAAATCCTGATACATCTGGGTGGCGCCCGAATGAATAGAATACCGGGAACTGTGGGCCTCCTCTAGAATCAACTCACGAAGTCCATCCACATTAGGCACACAAACACGACCCTGCATCCTCTCCATTATCTCCAATTGTAACCTATTTGGCATCTCCGTGCCGCACTGTGTCCTTAAGGACAAGCAAATGAGGGTCATTATACGGCCGCTCCCTAAAGTGCTCAAACAATGAAGATCGAGCGACGATACAAACTAGAACACGCCTGGGCTCAGAAACATCCAACCTCACAAACTGATTGGCCAAGGCCTGAACGTCTAATGCAAGCGGTCTCTCACCGGCTGGAATGAACGCAAGGCTGCCCATACTCATTGACTTCCTACTCAATGCATCAGCCACCATATTGGCCTTCCCAAGATTATACAAGATGGTTATATCATAGTCTTTCAATAGCTCTAACCACTCCTCTGCTTCAAATTGAGCTTCTTTTGCTTGAACAAATACTGCAAACTCCAATTATCCGTGAATACCTCACATGACACGCCATATAGATAATGCCTCAAAATCTTCAGCGCATGAACAATGGCTGCCAACTCTAAGTCATGAACAAGGTAATTGTTCTTGTGAACCTTCAGCTGCCGCGACGCATATGCAATCACCTTGCCACCTTGCATCAACACCGCACCAAGTCCAATACGAGATGCATCACAATATACCGTATAAGATCTTGAACATGTGGGCAACACCAACACTGGCACCGTAGTCAAAGCAGTCTTGAGCTTCTGAAAGCTCGCCTCACATCGTCTGACCATCTGAACAGGGCACCCTTTTGGGTAAACCTGGTAAACGTGGCTGCTATAGATGAAAACCGATCCACAAACCGACGGTAATAACCTGCCAACCCTAAGAAACTTTGGATCTCCGTAGCTAATGTGGGTCTAGGACAGTTTAGAACTACCCCAATCTTCATAGGATCCACCTGAATACCCTCTGCTGATACAACGTGACACAAGAAAGCTACTGAGCTTAACCAAAACTCGCATTTTGAAAATATAGCATATAACTAACTGTCTCTCAGAGTCTGAAGAACGATCCGAAGGTGCTGCTCATGCTCCTCTCGACTGCGGGAGTAGATGAAAATATCATTAATAAACACAATCACAAAGGACACCAGATACGGATTGAACACCCGGTTCATCAAATCCATAAATTCTGCTGGGACATTTGTCAGCCCAAATGACATCATTAGAAACTCATAATGCCGATACCGAGTCCGAAAAGCTTTCTTAGGGACATCAGATGCCCTAATCCTCAACGGATGGTAGCGAGACCTCAAATCAGTCTTTGAAAACACTTTGGCACCCTGAAGCTTATCAAATAAGTCATAAATCCTTGGCAATGGATACTTTTTCTTGATGGTGACTTTGTTCAACTGCCGATAATCTATGCACATCCTCATCGATCCATCCTTCTTCTTTACAAATAACACAGGCGCACCCCAGGGCGGGACACTAGGTCTAAAAAAGCCTTTATCAAGCAAATCTTGCAACTGATCTTCAATTCATTCAACTCTAGCGGGGCCATGCAGTATGGCGGAATAGAAATAGGCTGAGTTCTCGGAGCCAGAATCCATAGAAGGAACCTCCGTACTAGAATCACAGACATAAGCCAAATAAGCTAGACACCCCTTCTCGACCATATGTTGAGCCTTCACATAAGAGATAACCCTATTGGTAGAGTGGCCAAGATTCCCTCTCCAATCTAATCGAGGCAACCTCGGCAAGGCTAAGGTCATCATCTTGGCGTGACAATCCAATATAGCATGATAAGGTGACAGCCAATCCATACCCAAAATGACATCAAAATCGACCATATTGAGAAGTAGAATATCGATGCTAGTCTTAAGACCTCCGATGATAACCGCACATAAAGGATAGACACGATCTACCATGATAAAATCTCCCACAGGTGTGGACACATACACATGAGCACTCAAAAAATCATGAGGCATAATCAAATATGAAGCAAAATAGGGCAACACGTATGAATAAGTAAAACTCGGATCAAATAGAACTGAGGCATCTCTACTGCAACTGAAAACATACCGGTGATAACCGCGTTAGATGACTCAACCTCAGGCTTGGCTGGAGAGGCATAGCATCGGGGCTGGGCCCCAACACCCTAAACTACATCTCTAGGACGGCCTCCTGCTGGATGGCCTCCATCTCTAGCGCCTTGACCTCCACCTCTAACAGCCTGACCTCTACCTCTTACCTCTACCTCTAGCTCTCTGACCCCTACCTCTAGCTGGCTAAGCGCGCAGTGATGCAACTGGTGCTGGAATCATAGCACGAGAACTCTGCTGTGATGTGCCACCCTATAATCTCGGACAAGTCCTCCTGATATTCCCAAAACCACCAACTCATAACATCCATCCTGGTGCTGTGGCTGTTGAAACTGAGACTGGCCCGAACAGGCCGGATGACCACGGTATTAACTTTGAATAAGAGGTGCACTGATAGAAGCTGGCGGTGCACTGTAGGCTGGCTACCCCGAATGAGGCACATAAGGACCATGACTCCCTGAAGCACTATGGGATGCCTGAAGTGCTGATTGGTATGACTTGGGAGGATGACCCCTACCAAAAGTACCCCTGCCTCCAGACGAGGTGCCACTAAAACCACCTGAATGACGAGGCCTCTTATTAACCCCTGCCCTCTCTCCTATGAAAGAACATCCTCGATCTGCCTGGCGATATTGGAAACCGTCTGAAAAGAAATCTCATTCCCGGTCTCCTTGGCCATCTGCAACTTGATAGGATGAGCGAGTCCCTCAATAACCTCTTCACCCTCTCTCTCTCTCTGTCTGTACAAAGCAGAAGAATAATATGACGGGCTAAGTCCACAAAGCGGGTCTCATACTGGGTGACGGTCATACTGCCCTGTTGAAGGTGCTCGAGCTGCCTGAGGTAGCTCTCTTTCTCTCTGAGTGACAGGAAGGAACTTCTCAAGAAATAGCTGAGAGAACTGGTCCCAGGTAAGAGCAGGTGACCTAGCTGGTCTGGTCAACATATAATCCCTCCACCATTTCTTGGCGGAACCCGACAACTGAAATGCAGCAAAATCGACCCCATTGGTCTCCACTATCCCCATGTTCCGTAGCACCTCATAACAGCTGTCAAGATAGTCCTGGGGGTCCTCTGAAGATACACCATTGAAGTGAGCTGGAAAGAGCTTAGTAAACATACCCAATCTCCATAAAGTCTCAGAAGGCATAATTGATCCATCACCGGTGTCACGACCCAAACCGCTGGGCCACGAGGATGCCCGAGTCCTACCTGTCAAACATCCTTAAGCATGCATCTAAGATATAAACATGAATAACGTTCGTGAGGGAAACCTGTCCAAAAGACACATGTACATATACATGCGGAATACAGTGGGGCAAGTCGGAAAGGCTGCTATAAACAACAATATACCCAAAACTGGAAGCTGACAAGGCCACATACTATCCAACTACACATAACTGTCTACAGACCTCTAATAAAAAATACAACTGTACAAGAACGGGATTGGGCCGCGTCATACCCATATATGTATAAAGCATATCGTACCAAAATCAAAAGCAGCTCCGGATCAAGTGGAGCACGCGAACTCTCGCTGATCAAGGATTCTAAGAAGGGGGGCCGTCAGCTTGCCTACCTGCACCTGCGGGCATGAAACACAAGCCCCGGGAAATAGGGCGTCAGTACGAATAATGTAGTGAGTATGTAAGGCATAAAAATCAGTACTCAAAAGGCATAGATGAACATGGAATAAAGAATTCCGCCTGTAAGTTTAAATAACTTGTAAATCCTAAAACATCTATAATGTCATGCACGTGCATGTAAATGTCGTGTCATGCATAGGCATAGGTGTACATAACATCATCAATCCTCTGAGGGCTTCCCATCATATCATCTCGTCTACGTGTTTAAATGTGCGGGTACAACGTATATATGAGGTGGCGAGTACCTATGCGTTGTTGTTGGGTTAAAGCATACGGTTGGGACTTGTTTCCTTGTAATTTATTGTCTTTTTTGATTATGATATCCATGCTTAGACTAGTTTATTACTTAATTGATCGTTCTTTCCGTATTTATGAACTATTTGTGATAATTGAGTATTTTTGGAAGTTAAGGCTTGGTATTTTGGAACTGTTGTTGACGTAAGGTTTATTCTTGATTATTCTATCTCCCAAATGTCTATATTCATTGCTACATGGTAAGGGAGAGTGAAAAGCAAGAAGCGTGATGTCGTGCCGTTTATCGCTTCATGTACTGATTTATACATGGTGAGAAAGACAGTAAAAGCACAAAAGGTGATGCCGTGCCGTATTTACCGTTTCATGCTGAGACTAAAATTAAAAGCACAAAGGATGATGTCATGTCATTATTATTATTTCATGGTGAGGTTTAAAGTAAAAGCACGAAAGGTGATGTCATGATAATATTATTATTTCTTGGTGAGGTTGAAAGTAATAGCACGAAGAGTGATGTCGTGCCATTATTATTATTTCATAGTGAGGTTGAGAGTAAAAGTACGATGGGTGATGCCGTGCCATTTTCATTCACTATGTTTATCCGTTTTCATTGGTTAATGGTTTATTGACCGTCTCATATTGTCATTTCCTATTGTAGTGACCATATGTTGTACCCCATTTCGCATGTCCCCTCCCAATCGTATGTGTTTAATCTCTATTTGTTGTTATGTTGCACGTATATCTTCATTTTGTACAGGTTTAATTACGTGGGTGTCCTGTCATAGCCTCGTCACTACCTCGTCGAGGTTAGGCTCGACATTTACGAAGTACATTGGGTCGGTTGTACTCATATTATACTCTGCACTTCTTGTGTGGATTTCGGTACTGGTCCCAACAATACGTGAGGTGCATCAGCTCGGTTTAGCATATTTAGAGACTCAAGGTAGATCTGCTGGCGTCTGCAGACCTTGAAGTCCCCTTCCTCTTTCCTCATTTACTGTTCATTTCATTCGAAACAGTTGTATTTATTTCAGTCTTTATTTGTAGAACCTCTAGAATTTCGTATACTTGTGACTCCAAATTGGGGTTGTATTTAGATATGTTGGTTATTTTGCTATTTCGCACTTCATTTTAGTTTCATTTCAATTTAATTGGTCAATTTATTTGAACTGTCTAAAATATGATTTAAGAATTTCTCTAACGTTGGCTTGCCTAGCGAGTGAAATGTTAGGCGCCATCACGGTCTCGAAGATGGGAATTCCGGACCGTGACACTACAATTCGGGACCTTTAATACAACAAAAACCCCAAATATACCATAACATACCCAATCAACTAGTTATCAATTAACCTGAAATTGCAACAACGAGCGACTAGCCCACTAATCTACCACATGTGGCATTTCTCCACGCCCTTTATTCTTCCAAACTCCATAAATTACCAGCAAAAGAGGCCAATACGAGTGGACTACAAAACAGTCCACTACAATTGGAATAAATCGAACTCACGACTTCCGATCACCGTCCCGTGAGTTCTAACTATTAGGAAACGAATTTATTAACCTTCCTTGATATTTAAAAAGCTTAAATACAGCAAGTACGTGTTTTCTTAACCATTAAGTACCTTCCAAAACTCAAACTACTATGAAAAAGAGAGGCGGTATAATGATACTTATGTCATTGCGATCGTTCTAATGTTATCGCTTCTTGATTTTCTACCCGAGATGTTAATCTTTTTTGAAACCCTTGTAGAAAGCTTAAGGATAAGTTTATGGGTCTTCTCTGTTTGTGGTCTATGGAAAAATGAAGAAAAAGAAGACTTAAGGCATATATATATATATATATATATATATATATATATATATATATATATATATATATATATATATATGTCCCATTTTGAAAAGTCAAAGAGGTGTTAGCTTGGCACCCTAGCATTGGTCCATCATCAGATGCTTATATCTTTTTATCCGGATATCCTATGAATAAACGGTTAAGAGTATTGGAAACTACATTCAAAGACTATCAATTTGGTATATAATATGTCCTAAAAATACATCATATAGCACACGAAATGTATTGCTCAAAAAGCTTCGTTACAAGGCAAATCCTTAGTTGGTTTTTCCGCAACTTAAATCCGATTTTTTCCAAACTTTATATTTTCCAAAACATCATATATAGTCATATTATAACTTTAAACTCATTTCAATCATGATTAACAAGTCTCATATTTCATTATAGGTCACCTTGGGACGCACAGGGTGTAATAGGTAACTCTTTTGGAATTGATATCCTGAGTTTAGTACCGGGCAGAATGGATGTTATTCGCGCTCAGTTTGTGTTATGTGCTTCTCTCTTATACTATGATGGGCTGTGAAGTTATATGATTATTTGCACACATATTGTGATCCCATTCAGGCATTACGACGATATAGGCAAGATGGCCCTCATGATGTTGATTTGCTCATTGCACCTTAGTTGTGCTTGCTTTTCCCCCATGTTGTATTATTTCTATTCATCTTACCATAGTTATAGTTGTGTACTCTATCATGTTTGATGTTTGCATACATGTGAATAGTGATCCCGAGCACTTTGGCTCGGAGAGTATCCCTATATGGATTGATATATTTGGGATCGGGTTGCACGCCACAATGGATGCTATGTGGGATTCCCTTCCTTGTGCTTATTTCATTTTTTATTTCCCCTCTGTGGGATAAGTTGATGAAATTGAGCTTTTGTTGTTATATCTATTGTACTTGTTAGATAGTCTCTGTACCTTGCTTTTGTTCTGTCTTTAGAAAATTTCCTTCTGAGTTATTGCTTGTTTGGTATATGGACCACGTTGTGTGAGAATCCATGAGTTTTGGTGTGACTTGTCAGTGGGCCATTTGTATGGGCTAAGATGAGTTTTCCAGACCTGAGATTTGCACTATCGTATCGGGATGAGGAGTGTTTGGAAGGATGGAGCTATATTTCAGAATTGAGAAATGGCCCTTGGTGCACGAGAGAGCTTCTTGGCTTGTTGATTTCATGGGTGGTTATGAGTTTCTGCATGTTTCTTTTATCATAGGCAGCATTGCGGAGGTCTGGAACGAGATTCTATTCTATATGAAGTGTATTACTGGTACCAAGATTATTATTGGACAGTTATGGTGGTCGGAAGTTATTGTTTCGGGCATCTGAGTTGTGTGGAATATCATGTGATTATACCTTGGGTTGGGGTTATGGATCTATTCAGCTGGTTTTTGCTTATACAATGTATCGATGCGAGATTCGGGTCATATGATGAGTTTTAGATGTTGAGGATTTGGATTCTATCTTAAGGTTTAAGGACTAAGGATGAAGTGAGATCTTCAATTAAGTTGTGTTGTCAGGCCTACATGGAATGGGGTAACGTGGAAACACCCCCGGGTGTACGTATGGCGAGCTCATGCAGTGATTTGATAGCTTTGGAACGACTCCTGTCACGTTCGAGGAGGAACATATGTTTAAGTGGGGGAGGATATAACGACCCGGCCGGTCATTTTGAGCAATTGCGTCCAGTTTGAGTGTTTGAGGTCACGAGTAGCTTCACATAGTGTATTATGACTTCCGTGCATGGCCGACTTTGGCTTTTGAATGATTCGGAATTGATTTTGAAGGAGGACTCCCTCTTGAGAAGTTGGAAGTTGAAAGAGTTGACCAAGTTTGACTTTTGAGTATTTCACCTTGGATCAGAGTTTTGATTGTACCGGTAGGTCTGAATGGTGATTTTGGAGTTGGGCATATGCTCGAATTTTATTTTGGATGTTTCTATAAGGTTTCGGCACAACTTGGCGGATGTTGGCAATTTAAAGGTTTGGAATTTTCCTAAGTTTGAGCATGGTTTGAAATTAAGTCTATCAGGTTCGGATTTTTGTTTCAGGGCTTGGAATAGGCTCGTTTCATCATTTAAAACTTGCCTGCAAAATTTGGTGTCATTTGGAGTTGGTTTGATGTGCCTCGGATGCTTGATTGTAATTCTAGATGTTCTTCAAGTTCAATGTTATTTTCATGTGTTTTGGCGTCCGGTTCATGATTCTGGATGTTATTTTGCTATTTTGATTGCACGAGTGAGTTCATATCATGTTTTTAGACTTGTGTGGGTATTTAGTTTGGACTACCGAGGGCTCGGATGAGTTTTGTATGCATTTCTGAGTGTTTGGAAGAAGGTTCAGATTTGCTGGTGTTTCTGATCTCGCATTTGCGAGGTTTTCATCGCATTTGCGATGTTGGGCTGCAGAGGAGGGAACTCGCTTTTGCGAGGAAATGATCACTTTCACGAAGCATGTGGAGCTCGCATTTGCGAACTCTGGATCGCATTTGCGATGAAGGCCTGGGCTGGGGAAAAGTCGTTTTTGCGTCCAACTGGTCACTTTTGCGAAAAGACTAATGTTCACATTTGCGACATTTTTGTCGCTTTTGCGAAGGTATCAGGATTTTTCAAGCTTCGCTTTTTCGAAGGATTCTTCGCTTTTGCGAGGGTCCGCAATTGCGAACCTTATGTCACAAATGCGACATCTGCAGCTTGTTTCTGAGACTTAGCTTTATTTTATCATATTTTGAACCCTGGACTCGGTGGGAGCCGATTTTGTGGAGAGATTTTCATACCAAACTATTGGGTAAGTGATTTTAATCAATTTTCAATCATATTTCATGATTAGATGTTAGATTTAACATCAAATTCATGGTAACCTAGAGGAAACTTGGGGATTTTTGTCAAAGTTTTGAAAAATAAAAATTTGAGATTTGAGAGTCAGATTGGACTTCAATTTGAAAATAAAATACACATATGGACTCGTAGGGTTATGGGTAGTCAAGACCTAACCTTAGAACCGGGTTTTGATTGGGCGAGACCCGGAGTTGACTTTTGTTGACTTTTTAAAAGTTGTATAAAGATCATAACTTTGTTAATTGAAATTGTTTTCTCTTGCATTATTTGATATATTTAAGTCACCTTTCGCTAGATTGAGCCAAGCGGAGGTGAATTTATAAAGAAAAAGCTAATTGAGTATTGATTTGGCCAAATTGAGATAAGTATCTTGCCTAACATTATGTGGGGGAAACTACCCCTTATGTTTTGGGTTGATGGTACTATTTGATTTATGTGGAAGGAGTGTACACGAGGTGACGAGTGTGTACACATGCTTATATGTGGTATTTGTCCGGTTTAGACTATTAGGCATCTTTCATGCATTTAATTGAAATTATCGTTTCATGTTATATCTTTGTTGCTAGGCTTGCCCTTACGTACTCTATTTGAAGTTGTTAGTACATGTTCTATCTTTTATTTTCCAAGTGCACCCTTATTTATTTTTAATTGTTATACTTTTTGAATACATGCCTTGCCTGTCACATGCCTTCATTGTTAATTGATTCTCGAAAATTGTGTCTTGGTTTATGAATTGTCATTTCTTGCTATTTGATTTTGTGAGTTATCATGTAACTTCTTTATTCGTTGTGACTTCTTTGTGTACTTCGTTATTGCGTTGATTTTGTGATATGCCATAGTTGGTTGTAGTTTGTTTGCTTAATTCATATTGCTTGTGGAGTTTCATGCCGCAACGGTATTGATAATGATGATATGGTGGAATAAGGGAGGATTATGATATTGATAAATGATGATACCGTGGGATCGGGTTACGCGCCGCAACAGATTGTATGTGTCGTACTTGTTGTTGTTGGTGTTGTGTCTTGTGTGAGTCATGCATCTACGTGAACCGTTGTATTACTTCAATGTATCAATCTGTGCTCCCGTGGTTACTTGGTGAATTGATTTTCAGGATGACTTTACTGCGCGGAGTCATTATCTCATACCCTGTCGAGTTGTTAGCAACAAAATCGTTTAAAATGAAAGAATTAGGAGCATGCTTACCTTATGTGAGTCTTAAGTTAAAACGCATCGTTTCATTCGGTACTATTTTACTTTAATTGATTTCTCGAATTAAACTCCTTATCCTATATGACATTTTCACTTTACTTAAAAGTCGTTATTATGTTGTATTTTAACAAATTCTATATTTAATTCGGTGACTTATCCGATGCTTTGTTTTATTTATATATATAATATTTTACTTTACCCAAATGACTCCTAACCTAAACTCATTGATACCATATCTTGTTTAAATTGTACCTTATTTCATTGTATTTAGTTCCTAAATAAAACACATTTTCTCATTTGATTCCCTGCATTATTCAAGATTGTTATTATACCTTATTGTATATAAACAAATCTCATTAACATTTTAATTAGCATTCGACACGGATACAATGTACATGGTATCGTGCTAAAATTTTAATTAGCACATAGACTTTACCGTGCGAAAGTGATTTGAAAAATGTGGGCACTAGGTGCCATACGTGGAAGATTTTGAAGTTGTGACTTATGATTTGAGATTACGAGGACTGGTACCTCGGGTAATTTCTATTGTAATTCGTGCATTAGAGATGATTTGATTGATTGAGTTGTCATCAGTTCTCCTTACTTTAATTTATTCATATTTCATATGTATTCTAACTATGTTGTTGCTTTATTACCTGGTTAATTCTTATTGCCATTCGTGCTTCTATTATCTTCACTGATAATTGTATATTTGTGATCCTTCTGTTGTTGGTCTTACATTGATGTTCTTTCCATTGGTAGCTTTATGTTGTATCCTGCATAGGTTTACATGTCTGGTGGGTGTCTTGACATGTCATCATCACTACTCTATCGAGGTTAGGCTTTATACTTATTGGGTACCGATGTGGTGTACTCATGCTACGTTTCTGTACATTTTTGTGCAAATCCAGGTACTTCTGATCAAGTTGGTTTAGAGACTTATGTATACGCGGCTGGAGACTTCAAGGTATACCTGCTCGACATTCGAAAGCCCCGAAGTCACCTTCTGTTGTATTTCATTTCCACTTTTATTATTGTTCCGGGACAGTGATGTACTCGTTATTTCTAGTTACTCTTAGAAAAGCTTATGACTTGTACTATCGATTTTGGGTTTGTATGATCGATGCTAGCTCAGCTACATTGTATCAGTTATTATTTAATGTATTGCAGCTAAGAAGTTAAATTTCAATAATAATCATCATATGTTTGGCTTACTTAGTATTAGAGACTAGGTGCCATCACGACATCCTAATGTTGAAATTTAGGGTCATGACACTTTCTCAGTGCAAATACCACAACTCTCCGCTTTTTTTCTTTTTTGCGAGAAGTTAAGGGAAAGTGATAAATAAGCTATTGATTTGCTTGAATATCTCAAAAGAACATCAGGAGTTTTTGTGATGACCCGATAGGTCATCTCATATTTTACAACTAAATTCTATGTTCCAAACCTTAAATATCTTATTTTATCCTTCCTAAATTTGTGTGCGCGGTACGGGTGTTCTTCCGAAAGGCTTATATGTTAAAAACTGACAAAAACAAGACTTTTTGCCTTACAAGTTAAATTGAGTTGACTTTTGTCAATGTTTTGAGCAAACGGACCCGGATCCGTATTTCAACGGTCCCGGTGGGTCCGTATCGTAATTTAAGATCTGGGAGTATGCCTGAAATCGAATTTCGAGATCCCTAGCTCGAGATATGAATTTTTGTTGAAAATTGGAAGTCTGAAAAATTAATGGTTTTTAAGAGTTGATTGATGTCTGGCCTTATTTATAGTGGATTTGTATTGTGGTTCCCGAGCCCGGTATAGGTCCATTATAATATTTAGGACTTAACTGTCAAATTTGGTGACAAATGGAGTTAGTTTGGCGTGATTCGGACGTCCGGTTGTGGAAATAGAAGTTTTAGAGCTTTCTTGAAAATTTCATTTGATTTGGTGTTCAATTCGTAGTTTAGGTGTTATTTTGGTGATTTGATCGCGGGAGAAAGTTCGTATGATATTTTAGGACTTGTGTGCATGTTTGGTTTGGAGCCCCGAGGGCTCGGGTGAGTTTCGGATGGGCTACAGGGTAATTTGAACTTAGAAAATCTGGTTTTTCTGCAGTTTCAGGTACCTTCTGGTTTCCTTCTTCGTGTTCGCGAAGGCACTCTCGCGAATGCAAAGTAGAAATTGGGCTGAGTGGGTTATTCTTCTTCTCGAACTTAAAGGATGGGTCGCGAACGCGGAGCGATGGGGGCTTTACCCTTCGTGAACGCGACCAGCTTTTCACGAACGCGTAGGGTTAGGGACCTGGGGGAGGGGTCTGTCATCTCTTAATCGTGAACGCGAGCAAGGGCTCGAGAATGCGAAGGCCTGGGGGGCGTAGCCTTCATGAACGCGGTGAGAGACTCGCGACCGTGTGTGCCATTAAGGCACAACTCTTCGCGAATGTGGCAGTGTTCACGCGAACGCGATGAACACTGACGCCAAGTGTTTAAACAGCCCCATTACGGAATTTTTGCCATTCTTTCAAATTTTTAAAAGCTAGAAAGCCTAGAGATAATTTTCCAGGATATTTTCTTCCCCAATTTGTTGGTAAGTGGTTCTAATCCACTTTCTTTCTATTACCCATTACATTTCATGAGTTTTCAACCTAAAATCTAGGATTTTCATAGTGGAAATTGGGGGTTTTGGGTAGAATTAGGGATTTTGGTATAATTGGAATTTAGACCTCGAATTGAGGTCGGATCTCAAAATAAATTACATAATCGGCCTCGGGGTTGAATGGGTAAATGAATTTTGTCTGAACCTCGGGTTTTGACCAAGCGGGCTCGGGGTCGATTTTTGACTCTTTGGGGAAATGTTTGGGAAACCAAAATTTATGCATTGTAGTTGATTCTTTTAGCAATATTTGTTGTTATTGAGTTAATTGTCGCTAGATACGAGTGGTTTGGAGGCGGATTCTAGGGGAAAGGCCCCGGTAGAGCTTTGAATTGACCGCGGAGTGAGGTAAGTATTGTGTCTAACCTTGACTTGAGGGAATTAGGAACCCTCGGACTATGTGTTATGTTAATTCCATGTGAGCGGTATATATGTTAGGTGACGAGTGCTTATACACCGCCAAATTATCTATTTTCCTTGATTTACCGCTTTTCCTTAATTATTTCCTTTCATGTCCTAGCTGTTATATGCTTTCCATGCTTAATTTCTACTTGTTATTCAATATCTTCTCTTGTTCACGATGTTAGTTCTTCCATAGTTTCATCACTCCCTGTTATTTGTTTAAGTTGACTTACTTGCACCTTCAAATTGTCGATTGCTGGATTGGTCTCGCTGTTTAGTATCACTCATGTAGATTTCTTTACTGTACAAGTTTCCTTTGGTTCAGTTTGGTATTTATTGACCGTAAAGGCTTGTGGTAGAACTATTGATTTGATTGGTACTGATATTGTGGGATCAGGCTGCACGCTGCAACAAGTGTAATAAGGGTGGATTGTTATGGTGGAATAAGGGTGAATATGTTCTATATGGTGGGATCGGGTTGCACGCCGTAACAGGTGGAATAAGGGTGGATTGATATGGTGAAATAAAGGTGATTTATGATACTGTGTTGATATATGGTGGGATCGGGTTGCGCACCGCAACCTATTTATATATATCATCTCTATTATTGATGCTATTTCGATGGAATAAGGGAGGATTTGTGTTGTCTGGTGGGAGCAGGTTGCGCGCCGCAACAACCTATATGTTTCCATTTCTTGAGCTGTGTTGGTTTTTCGGTATTTGCATTTGAACCGTTAAAGATTGGTAATTCTGGACTACGCTGGTTTATTCTTGAGGCGGTGGTTTAGTTGACTGTTTAATTCTGTTCAGTATTTCTATTATTCTGTTATTATTATATATACTGCGTACAAGTTATAGCATAGGTGAACCGCCTTAGCCTCATCACTACTTCATCGAGGTTAGGCTTAGCACTTACCAGTACATAGGGTCGATTGTACTGATACTACACTCTGCACACTGTGCAGATTTTGGAGTCGGTCCCAGCGGCGGTTATTAGCATGCTAGGATTGGACATCTGCGGAGACTTGAGGTATGGCTGTTCAGCGCCCGCAGCTCCTGGAGTCCCCATCCTCTTTCTATTTAGCTGTATATTTCTATTCAAACATCTTTGTACTTATTTTAGACCCTTATATATATTACTCTAGAAGCTCGTGCACTTGTGACACCAGGTTCAGGGATTTGTAATAGATGCTTGGCTGGTTTAGCTTCCGCATTTACACTTAGAATATTTCAATTATTTCAGTTCTTTATTAATGTTATCATTTAAACTGTTAAAAGAAGTAAATTGTTCTATCATTGGCTTGCCTAGCAAGTAAAATGTTAGGCGCCATCACGATCCCGACGGTGAGAATTCGGGGTCGTGACAAGTTGGTATTAGAGCACTAGGTTACATAGGTCTTACGAGTCACGAGAAAACTTTGTAGAGTCTGGAGGATCGGTACGGAGACTTCTATACTTATCTTCTAGAGGTTATGGAGTTAGGAACAGTGTCACTTCTATTCTTCTCTGTCGTGCGATTTTTATTCTATCATTGCTGATTGAATCCTACTATTCTGTTCTCTAGTAGATGGTGAGAACATGCACTGCAGCTTCAGCCGAGCAACAGCCAGAGCCTCCAGTGGCAGCTCCTACGAGGGGCAGAGGTCGAGGTCGAGGTCGAGGCTGTGTCAAAGACCAAGGGGCAGGGCTCAGCCCAGAGCTCGAGCAGCAACACCAGTAGCGAAGCCTCAGGTGGAGTTTGACGAGGAGGTTCCAGCCCAAACTGTGCCTGTTGGACCAGCTCAGGCCCTAGAGGGGTTCATTGCCACCACCGTACTTCAGGATCCATTGGTCCACTTAGTTGGCCTTATGGAGAGTGTGGCTCAGGCCGGTACGTTTCCTGTGGCACCAGCCATCTCTCATGCTGGAGGAGGAGCATAGACTCTCTCTACTCACATTCCGGAGCAGATGGCTCCCCAGTTTCAGACTCCGATAGCCCAGCCAGTTGGGATAGTGCAGGCGGGTATTGCGGCATAGGCCAGTTGTCACGACCCAAACCGGTGGGCCGCGACGGATGCCCGAGTCCTACCTATAAGTCTAAATAACTTTTAAATCCAGAAACATTTATAATGTCATGCACGTGTGGGTAAATGTCGTGTCATGCATAGGTATAAGTGTACATAACATCATCAAGCCTCTAAGGGCATCCCATCATATCATCTCGGCCACTGTGGGCAAAATCATCAACATATACCAGCTGATCAGGTGGTGGTGCGTATATAACGCCGTAACCTTTTCTCATATCCCATATACATATAATATACATATGTACGGATATATAACGCTATCTGGTCATGGGTCAATTTACATATATAAATAAATGCAATGCATGAGAATTATGTCAATAAAATCCCTCGGAATGTCATAATGGAGAGTTGGTAATAGTATTGTTACAAAGGCGACTTTGCCAAAGTTTATATAGATCCCGTGGAGTTAAACATTCGAGGACAAATGTTTCTAAGGGGGGAAGGATGTTATATCTCTCGTTTTCATACGTTAAAGTTTTGTCATAAGTTAATCGACGTAGACTCGGGGATGAGATTATCTTGAGGTTATACGCATTTATGCTACTTATAACAAGCGATGGTAAACGAATCAAAGAAAATGAGTTTCGTTGAAGGTTGATGATTTGGGATAAAGTACGATCCGAGCCATAATACCCGGTATTTATGGACTAGTGCCATACAAGGTAACCCATGACCACAATAGTAGGGTACGTAAAGTGTATTAAAAGTAAGTAGTATTTTAAGTAATTTGACATAATTTATAATTATGTGGATTATTGGTTAATGGGGTTTTGTTAATTAAAATTAGTGGGTAATTAATTAATAAACTTGGGATAAGCTTAACCCTTCCCCAACGTGGCAGCACCCCCCCTCCCAATTTATGACTATTGAAAGCGATTTAAAGGTGTCACACTTGGAAAAGTTAGGTGACACTAAGCTTGGAATGTGGGGCCCACCTAAAAGTTAAGAATAACCTTCCTAGTTCTAAACCATTTTCCAATCTTTGCATAAGCAACGTTAAATCATTTTCCAAATAGCAACGTTATTGCTAATTTCTTGAGGAAAAGCTTCAGCCAAGATTATCTTTGCATTGCAACGTTATTGCTTCGGGCATTTCATATGAATTGTTCCCTATTTCGTTCTCGTTGTTATGTGTTTCATCGCGATTGTCGTATGTTAGAAGGATTCTCTAAAGGATCGGCTCAGGTATGTTAAGGCTATCCTTTCTTTCATTTCGGCATGATCCATATGATAAAAAGGAAACGAGTAAATGCACAACTTCCATAAATGACTCTATTCACAAAAGTATTAGAGCTGCCTATGTTCTTGAATTCCCATGTGTCTTATTATTACATTTTCTGTTCATGGGTCTCAGAAAATACATAAGTTGACAAAGTTTACTTCATGATATTACTCAAAGGCATAATGGTCTTATGACATTACGAGGGGTTTTATTGACATAATTCTCATGCATTGCATTCATTTATACATGTACATTGACTCATGTCCAGATGGCGTTATATACGTGAATTTTATATATATATATATATATATATATATATATATATATATATAAGGGATATGGGAAAAGGTTACGGCGTTATATACGCACCACCACCTGATCAGCTGGTATATGTTGATCTCCAAACCAACCAAATCTAGCAAATCATTAACAAAACAATTCATAATAAGCCGTAGGAACTACCCACGAATGAAAGGGGTTCAAGTTAGTTCATTATAGAAAAAGTCAACAAAAGTCAACCCCAGACTCGCTTGGTCAAAACCCGAAATTCGGACCAAAACCCGATTATCCATTTACCCCCGAGCCCCGATTATGTAATTTGTTTCGAAATTTCTAAATTCCAATTTTAAAAAAAATCCCTAATTCTACCCAAATCCCCAATTTCTACCATAACAATCCTAGATTTAAGGTTGAAATCTTATGAAATATAGTGGGTAATTGAAAAGAAATAGGATGAAGTGACTTACCAATGAATTGATGAAAAAAAGCTCTTGGGAAAATCGCCTATAAGGTGTTTAGGGTTGAGAAATACCATTTTCCCTCTTTTACCTAGCTGCAGTTATCGCAATTGCGACACGAAGTTCCCGATTGCAATCAATTCTTCGCAAATGCGAAAAATCATGAGCCTGATGCCTTCGCAAATGCGACACATTTTGTCACAACTGGAAGCCAAGGCTTCTGCAAAGGCGAACATTTGACTCGCAAATGCGAGTCTGCCTTGGTCTACCTCTCGTCGCAAATGCGACCCAATAGTTCGCAAATGCGATCATGCCCTCCCTAGCATCTGCGGACTTCTCTTTACAATGGCGAAGCTGACCTAGCCCCCTCCCTCTTTGCAAATGCAAGCTTGACTTCGCATGTGCGAGGCTCGCATTTTCGATCAAGTCCTTGCACATGTGAAATCTGCAGACCTGATGCACCAACATTCCTTTAAGTTCAAAAATCTTTCCGTGGCCTATCCGAAACTCACCCGATCCCTCGGGGCTCCAAAACAAACATGTACACAAGTCCAAAAACCTCATACGAACTCGCTCACGCCATCAAAACACCAAAATAACACATAACTATGAATTGGATACCAAAACAAATGAAATTTTCAATAAAACTTAAGAACCTTCATTTAAACAATCGAACGTCCGAATCACGTCAAATCAACTCCGTTTTGCACCAAATTTTGCTAACAAGTCTTAAATATAGTAATGAACCTATACCATGCTCCAGAACCAAACTTCGGACCCGGAAGCAACAAAGTAAAACTTTGGTCAAACTTATAAATTCTGTAAACTTTTAAAGTTTAAAATTTCGACAAAATGCGATAACTCGAGCTAGGGACCTCCGAATTTGATTTCGAGAATATGCCCAAGTCCCAAATCATGATACGTCGGGACCGTCAAAACACAAATCCGGGTCCATTTCTCAAAATATTGACCGAAGTCAACTCAAATGGATTTTTAATGCACGAATTCACATTTTAATCAATTTTTCACATAAAAGCCTTCCGAGAAAACACACGGGCTGTGCACGCAAATTGAGAAAGGCTAAAAGGATCTATTTGAGGTTTTGAAATGCAGAATTATAGTTTAAAGCTCTAGATGACCTATCGGGTCATCACATTCTCTAGCTCTAAAACAAACGTTCATCCTCGAATGGACATAGAAAAGTACCTGGACTGGTGAAAAGATGTGAATATCTGCTCCGCATGTCCGACTAGGACTCCCAAGTGGCTACCTCGACCGGCTGATCTCTCTACTGCACTCGGACTGAAGGATAACTCTTAGACCTCAACTGTCGAACCTGCCGGGCTAGAATAGCCATCGGCTCCTCCTCATAAGTCAAATCCTTGTCCAATTGGACTGAGCTGAAATCATACACATGGGACATATCACCGATATACTTCTAGAGCATGGACACATGGAACACCGAATGGACTGTGTTGATACCCAATTTTTCCCTATAATATTTTCAAAGTGCATATATACCTTCAAAACATAACATTAGCATCAACTTATATTTTCCATAATTTCTGAATTTTTTTAGGATTTTTATTAATTCATCCCAATATTTTAATTATATAAATAATTACTGATTGCAGCACAAATGATTTTATAACATTTTTATGGCTTAATTTTACTATTTATATTTATACTAGGCCTAATTATTTCATAAATAGCCGCATTTATATTTTTTGATAATAACTTTGCAATAATAGCCCATGCATGCATTATTACATTATCTCACCAGAAAATAACTTTTTATATATTTTTATAATGTTGAGTAATTATTTTAAATTATTTTATGCATGAAAATCATTTTTATAATCTGATAATTATTTTTACAAATTATTTTTACTAATTAATTGGGTATTTAATAAATAGACCTTTTAATTTCATTTTAATTAAATTACACCAGCCCAATATTTTAAAATACCAGCCCAAAACCCCCAAGTCCAACTCTGCACCCACCCGACCCAAAGACCTTGCCTAATTGTGGCCGTTGATCTCTAAGATCAACGGTCCACGTTATTTCTTACCATTTTTAATCCTAAGCCTAAGCCTAACCCCCCATTTCCCCTCTCTTCCGCCGTCATCATTCCCTAACCTCTCCATTCTCTCTCAAACGCCCCCTAAAACCTAGCCGCCGTCACCTGTAAAACTCCCCGTCCTTGGGGTTTCTGTGTATTTTCCGGCCCTTGCCGGCCTGTTACATCTTCTGGTTGTTCGACTTCATTAATTTATGAGAGAATCTCAAAGAGATTCAACAGGTTTGTCAAAATTTGTCTCACAGGCCTTGTCTTTGGCCATTCTCGTTTGTGAGTACAGTTTCTTGCCTATTTTTGGTTTGAATCTATGGTTTTGGACCGAGTTTCTTTCATCTCTGCTATTTTCGAAAACCCTAGTCTTATAACTACTTGGATTTGTCCAGATCCTTGTATATTTGGAAGGATTTAAGTGCTATTTGATATTTTTCTTCAAAAATCTTATACTTTTGTTATTACTATTCCGATTTCATTGCTTCTCTGAAATTAGGGTTTTCGTCCCAAGTTTCTTCAAAAGGTTTTTTTTTTCAAACTTTCAAGTGTTTAATCTGATTATCCTTTACTCGTTTGGTTAATTTTGTGTATGTTCTTTAAACCCTAGGTCTTGTTCTGTTATTGCACTGATTTCTTCCATTTTCTTCCCGTTATTTGTTTATTTCTGTCAACCCAATATACTTATTGATTTTTATTAGGGATTCGAGTCATATTTTCCTATTAAAATCAATGTTTTCTGTGATTTTACCTATTTCCTTATTTGTGACCTTGATTAGTTATACTTGCCTTAATTAAACTATTTGTATGGTTTGGGGATCTGATTGACTCCTATATGGTATGAGATTGATTTCTTGCCTTATTTGAGCCCTAGTTCTGTACCATTAATTGACCCTCCCCAATTTAAGGGATCTCTTCCAGATTTCTCTATAGGAATTGATTCCCTAATTGGGTGATTGATTTTATTTGATTACCCTTGTTTTACGAACTATGATTTTCTCTTTACCTTATTTGTTTTACCTCACTAAGTGCTGTATATACTCTCATTATTGATTCTTTAAGACACGAACACAGTTCAAAAAACACACACACACACAAAACTTTGCTCTCAAAATCTCTCTGCTACTTGTGTTCATTGCACTGCCTAGCCGGTTGAAAGCCAAGGCTAGACCACTGAGTTTTGCATATCTTTCATCTCCTATTTACCATATTTAACTGGTATTCCCCTATTTCTAATGTCGTTCATTATATTATGAAGCTTGAACCTATGTGCTCTCTCATCTGCTGCTTTACTTCTGTTGAATCTATGTCTCTTCTATATTTCGATTAGCATGTCTACATCTGTGTTTAACTCTATATCCTTCCTGTTTATTGCTTTGATTAGCATGTCTACTTCTGTGTTTAACTCTGTATCCTCCCTGTTTATTGCCTTAAACCAGCATGCTTACTTAAGCATTTAGACTCTTATCTTTACTGTCTATTGGCCTCAATTAGTATGACCGCTTCTGTGTAATTAAATCTCTGCCCTTTCTATGAACTAGCATAACTACTCCTGCATTTAAGTTCTATGTCATTCATGTCTACTGTTTTAAAGTCAGTATGAGTCCATCTAATCTATATGTAATCTGGCTCTTTAAACTTATGTGCTTACTGTCTATTACCCCTAATTAGCATCACTAGGTCCTATTGAGTGCTATGGAATTTGGCTGTCATAATATGTCAATTTGCTTGGTGTTAATCAGCATGCTTTTGTTTTTTATTAGATTCATGTGTCCTGGGTTAAGGATTTCTATGTTCCTAACCCCTACTACCCCTTATATGTATAGTTGTTCCCAGGATGCTATATGCCCACCTAGTGTTAACTAATGAACTAAGCTAAATATGGGCAATTTGAATCTTTGCTTTGTGACAGTGTTTTTGTTTGTCTGCTGAAACCTTTGTCTTCAGAATGCTTCTAAACTGTTTTCACCTCTGAGCTGTTTTCACTTCTGAGCTGTTTTTACTTCTGAACTATTTCCTTAAGACTATTTCTACTCTTTCAAGTACTATCTTTCACTCCTACTCTTAATATATCTAGCTGAGCACTGCCTAGGAGTCCATGAGACTCCTCCGAACTCTAACACACTGGGGTTGGCCCTTCCACACTGCACAAAACTATTTCTCTTTAAAAGGAGTCTTGGTGTGAGCATTGCCCGGGGTCCCTGAGGCCCTTGGGAACTTTGACGCACCAGGATACTCTCTTGTATACTATGAGATGTTGGGGCACTTTATACTTGGTTGAAGGCCTAGTTTTCCAGGTTTACCTTTTGGGCCTATCCAGGCTCCCTATAGTTTAGCAGTCTCATTTCTGTAATTCATTCATTTTTGGTCTGTAATAACAATTCTTGTAAAACAGATATTGGGGATATTAGAAAAATGGGAGGGACTTTTATATATATTTTGTGGGAAAATCGAGTAGAAATCATGCTCTTAGGATTGTTATGATTATATACATGCATTAGAAACCATGCCTATAGGTTGTTGTGTGCATTAGAAAACATGCTTATAGGTTCATCATGTGATTTGATCTAAATTTCTATTTATGCATTTTCACATCCGCGCTAGAAATCCTGTCTCTAGGTTGTTGTTAATTCAGCCTTAACAATCATGTTCATAAATTCTCTTATGTGCATTAGAAACCATGTTCTAGGACTTTTATTGCACTCACCTAGATATCATACCTGTAGTCAAATCGTATAAAAATCAGTTTCTTCAGTAGCAATCATGCCTATAAGAAATAAGTATAAAAGCAGTCCCAACACCTAGATATCAGGCTTATATATAAAACTAGTTCTGTAACGTTTGTGATTATTTTTCAGCACCTAGACAGCATGCCTATAGGACCTAATGAACCAAACTTTCTGCTTAAAATCGTTTACTGGTTTATTGCGGTTCTTATTAATGATTAGATATCATGTTTATAGGACATCTCTGATCCACGCCTAGGCAAGCCTGTAGGACAACTAAAATCTTGAAATTCTAAACTGTGCTTTGTTTAACTGTTTGTGAACTGCCCAGATTCAGCAAGTCCTAAAATCAGTAGGCAAACTGATTAGGTATCTTCTGCCTTGCTTTAATAATATAACACTGCATATGTTCTGCTTTGTGCTCACCTAGATATCCTGCTATAGGAGTTTTAAAGTGTCTGAAATACTGTTGTTTGAGATGTCCAATTGCTTGCTTATTTGTGGAGGTAAATGTGAGCCTTTAATTGTTCCTTTATCTGACAATCCTATTTGATTTGCTTGTCGCTTAGATTTTCTACTTTTAAGCACTATAGGAGAGTCTAGATCCACCTTAACTAGAAGTCCTGAACACCTCCAGGACCATAAGTAAGGGACGGGTAATGCACGCATAGAGTACGTTTAATTAGAATCGCTTATAGAACCACTAAGGGGAGGGTAATTGGGTAGTAAAGGATATGATGACCTGTGCGCTAATGCTATGTGTAGCACTTCAACTTGGGGACGATTACCAAGTATTGCACAGAAGTGATCCTATAGGCTAAAAAGCCTAGGACCCCTTTTACCCCTTATTTTAAACATAATATCTATTTGTCTAAATTGCTTTGTTTGCTTATAAGACTAATTCACCTAATTCGAGTTTGGCCGGGACCCACCGTTATGGACCTCGGGGGTGCCTAACACCTTCCCCTAAAGGTTATTTCGAGCCCTTACCCAATCTCTGGTAATGCAAACTGGTTTATGAGTTATTTGCTTTAGGTTCCCTAACGCACCTTAAATCCGTTAGGTGGCAACTCTTCAAATTCCCTACCCAATTCCCCAAAGGAAATGAGTTGTTCCAAAGGAATGTCGAAACCCGAACTCCGCGAGGAAAAAGGAGACGCGACAGACTGCTGACAAACTAGGAGGCAATGCGAGCTTGTAGGCCACCTCACCCACTCTCTAAAGAATCTCAAAGGGTCCAATATACCTAGGGCTCAAATTGCCCTTCTTTCCAAACCTCATCACACCCTTCAGGGTGAAACCCAGAGCAATACTCTCTCTATGACCATGAATGCAACATCACGAACTCAACGATGGACATAAATCTTCTGCCTAGACTGAGACATGCAAAGTCGATCCGGAATAACCTTGATCTTATCCAAGGCATCCTGTACCAAATCTGTACCTAACAACCGAGCCTCCCCGGGCTCGAACCATCCAACTAGCGATCGGCACCACCTCCTGTATAATGCCTCATAGGAACCATCTGAATGCTCAATTGTTCGCTGTTGTTGTAGGCAAACTCTGCAAGTGGCAAGAACTGATCCCAAGAACCCCCGAAATCCATAACACAAGTGCGAAGCATAGCCTCCAATATTTTAATAGTGCGCTAGGACTGTCGGTCCGTCTGTGGATGAAATATTGTGCTTAACTCAACCTGCTTGCCCAACTCACGCTGTACTGCCCTCCAGAAGTGCGAGGTGAACTGTGTACCTCGATTAGAAATGACAAACATGGGCACACCGTGAAGACGGACGATCTCGCGGATGTAGATCTCAGTCAACCGTACTTAAGAATAGGTAACTGCCACATGAATGAAATGTGCTGACTTGGTCAACCTGTCTACAATGACCCATACCGCGTTGAACTTCCTCTAAGTCCGTGGGAGTCCAACAACAAAATCCATCGTGATACGCTCCCACTTTCACTCAGGAATCTCTAACTTCTGAAGCAAACCACCAGGTCTTTTATGCTCGTACTTTACTTGCTGACAGTTTAGGCACCGAGTTACATATGCAACTATATCCTTCTTCATCCTTCTCCACCAATAATGCTGCTGCAAGTCCTGATACATCTTGGCAGCACCCGGATGAATAGAATATCAAGAGCTGTGGGCCTCCTTAAGAATCAACTCACGAAGTCCATCTACATTAGGCATACAAATACGACCTTGCATCCTCAAAACCCCATCATCTCCAACAGTAACCTGCTTGGCACAACCGTGCCGCACTATGTCCCTAAGGACAAGCAAATGACGGTCATCATACTGTCGCTCTCTAATGCGCTCATACAAGGAAGACCGAGCGACTGTGCAAGCTAGAACACGACTAGGCTCTGAAACGTCCAAACTCACAAACTGATTGGCCAAAGCCTGAACATCTGATGCAGGCGGTCTCTCACTAACTGGAATGGAACCAAGGCTGCCTATACTCACTGCCTTTCTACTCAAGGCATTGGCCACCACATTGGCCTTCCCGGGGTGATACAAAATGGTGATATCATAATCTTTCAACAGCTCCAACCCCTTCTCTGCCTCAAGTTGAGATCCTTTTGTTTGAACAAATACTGAAGACTCCGATGATCCGTGAATACCTTGCACAACACGCCGTAAAGATAGTGCCTCCATATCTTCAGCGCATGAACAATGGATGTCAATTCCAAGTCATGAACAGTGTAATTCTTCTCATGGACCTTCAACTGCCATGATGCATATGTGATCACCCAGCCATCCTGCATCAATACTACAACGAGCCCAATACGAGATGCATCAGATTACACCATGTAGGATCCTGAACCTGTAGGCAACACCAACACTGGCTCCATAGTCAAAGCAGTATTGAGCTTCTGAAAGCTTAACTCACACTCGTCTGACCATTTGAACGGGGCACCCTTCTAGGTCAATCTGGTCAATGGGGATTCTATAGATGAAAACCCCTCCGTGAACCGGTGGTAATAATCCGCTAAACCTAGGAAACTTCAGATCTCTGAAGCTGAAGTGGGTCTAGGACAGTTCTGAACTTCCTCAATCTTCTTAGGATCCTCATTCCCTTTACCGATACAACGTGCCCCAAGAAAGCGACTGAGTCTAACCAAAACTCGCACTTTGAAAACTTGGCATATAACTGGCTGTCTCTCCGAGTCTGAACTACAATTCGAAGATGCTGCCCGTGATTCTCTCGACTGTGGGAGTAGATCAAGATATATATCATCAATAAATATAATAACGAATGAATCCAAGTAGGGCTCGAACACCCGGTTCATCAAATCCATAAATGCTGGTGTAGCATTTGTCAGCCCAAATGACATCATTAGAAACTCATAATGCCCATACCGAGTCCAAAAGTTGTCTTAGGGACATCGAATTACGTAATCTTCAACTGATGGTAGCCAGACGTCAAATCAATCTTCGAAAACACCTTGGCGCCCTGAAGAGGATCATAAAGGTCATCAATCCCCGGGAATGGATACTTGTTCTTGAAGGTGACTTTGTTCAACTGCCGTTAATCTATGCACATCCTCATCGACCCATCTTTCTTCTTCACGAACAACACGGGCTCACCCTAGGGCGAGACACTAGGTCTAATGAAGCCCTTATCAAGAAAATCATGCAAATGCTCCTTCAATTCTTTTAACTCTGGCAGGGCCATACGGTATGGCAAAATAGAAATGGGTTGAGTGCCCAAAGCCAAATCAATGTAGAAGTCAATATCTCTATTGGGTGGCATCCCCGGCAGATCCGCAAGAAATACCTCTAAAAACTCACGAATAACTGGTATAGAATCCATGGAAGGAACCTCCCCACTAGAATCCTAGACATAAGCAAAATAAGCTAGACACCCCTTCTCGACCGTACATCGAGCCTTCACATAAGAGATAACCTTGCTCGTAGAATGGCCGGGATTCCCCCTCCACTCTAATCGAGGAAACCCCGGCAAAGCTAAGGTCAACGTCTTGTAGTGACAATCCAATGTAGCATGATAAGGTGACAGCCAATCCATATACAAGATGATATCAAAATCTACCATATCAGGAAGTAGGAGATCTATGCTAGTCTCAAGACTCCCAATAGTAACCACTGATAGACACGATCTACAATAATAGAATCTCCCACACGTCTGGACACATATACAGGAGCACTCAAAGAATCACACGGCACAACCAGATATGAAGCAAAATAGGATGACACGTAGGAATAAGTGGAGCCCGGATCAAATAGGACTGAAATATCTTTATGGAAAACTGGAATAATACTATGATAACAGCGTGAGATGACTCAGCCTCAAGCCTAGCTGGGAAAGCATAATATAGAGGCTGGTCCCCACCATTCTGAACCACGTCCTTGGGACGGCCCCTAACTGACTGGCCTCCACCTTTAATAGCCTGACCTCCACCTCTGACGGCCTGACCTTCACCTCTGGCTGCCTGACCCTGCCTCTAGCTGGCTGAGTGGGCAGTGAAGCAATCGGTGTCGAAACCATGGCACAAGAACCCTGCTGCTGTGAGTTTCCTGGTGCCCGTGGGCAAAATCTAGCAATGTGCCTCGGATCACCACAAGTATAGTAGGCCCTCAGCTGCTATGACTGCTGGCCTTGGAATTGACCCTATAGACCTGGGTAAACACCCTGAAAACTCTAGAGCGGAGGTGCACTAATAGGAGCTGGTGGTGCACTGTAGGCTAGCTGGTCAGGATGAGGCACATAAGGGCCACGACTACCTAAAGGACAATGAGACGCCTAGAGCGCTGACTGAAACGGCCTAGGAGGATGGCCTCTACTAAAAGTACCTCTGCCTCCAAACGAGGCACCACTGAATCCACTGAAACGATGAGGTCTCTTATCATACCCCTGCCCCCTCTCATGAGCAAGAACCATCTCGATCCGCCTAGCAACATTTGCAGCCGTCTGCAAGGAATCTCACCCCCGGTCTCCTTAGCCATCAATAAATCTCTCCACCTGCTCCCTCTTAGTAGGAAGCAAGATAAGGGCATGACGAGTTAGATCCAAAAAATGGGTCTCGTGCTGAGTAACAGTCATACTGCCCTGGTGGAGACGCTCAAACTGCCTGCGGTAATCCTTTCTCAGTGTGATAGGGAGGAACTTCTCTAGAATAGCTGAGAGAACTGGTCCCAAGTAAGTGCAGGCGACACAGCTGGTATGGTCAACATAAAATCTCTCCACTGCCTCTTGGTAGGGCTAGGCATATATCGGGCAAAATAGATAACCCGAACTGTTAATTGTTTATTGGGTTATCGGTATCGGATTATTGGGTTAATGGTTCGGTAATGGTTTAGAATTTTTTCACTATTGGGTTATCAGTTCGGGCCTCGGTTTGTCAATTTGTTAATGGGTTAACCAGTAACCTAATAAGAATTAATAAATTATGACTTTACCCTTAAGTATATACATATGCTAGGGCTTTAATTCATTCTCTCCTATTCTTTCTCAGTCGCACTCGTCAGTTGCTTCATCTTCATTCTTCATAGACCTTACTAGTTACTCCTAGCGTAAGTCTTTAGTCTTATACATTAGGCTTTTAATTTCTATAACAAGATTCATCTTTATATTGGTATTTTTGACAGTTAATGATTCTTTTTTTTTCGTTCTTAGTTTCTGAGCTCACATTGTGCAGCCTATAGCTACTACCAATTTCTTTTCGCACTTATCAATTCTCATTCAACAATCTTAGTCAGTTTCAGGTATATTTTTTAACATTATTCTTCTTTACAGTACGCTGAGCTTTGACAATAGGACAACATTTTCTTGCCTTCTAGGTGTTTTTCATTTCTGTGTTAGTATTGCTCATGCACATATCAAGGTTTTGCTCTATGGTTTCTTTTTTCAGGTTAGGCATTTGACAAACAACATCCAATCTAGATAAATTCTTAGTACTATATGTTTGGACTTGTTAATTTTAAGGTGAAATTGCTACTACTTTGCATTATTATTAATATATTTGGACAACTGTTGTTGAAGAATTAGTACTATTCTAGTTGGGGCCACCGGACAGAACGCAGAAATGGGCAGTATACTATATGTGAATTCTTCTCTTTTTCGCTTAACTCCAGTGAATTGTCTTCTCTTTTTTGCTTAACTCTAGATTGAGTTATCTTATCGGGTAAATCGATAACTGAATCGATAATGATCGATAACCGATAACCGATATCTTATCCGTTCGGTTATCATTTTATCAAATTTGTAAACCGATAACCGATATGCAAATTAATAATATTCATAACCGAATTGAACCGACCGATGCACACCTCTACCTCTGGCGGAACCCGTAATCTGAACTCCATTGGTCTCAACTATACCCATGTTCCGCAACACCTCATCGCAGCGGTCAAGATAATCATGTGGGTCCTCAGAAGGTGCACCACTGAAGTGAACTGGAAAGAGCTTAGTAAACATGTCTAATCTCAACAAAGACTCAGAAGACATGGCGGCCCTATCACCGGCCTATATCGCAATAACCGGCTGAACAACCCCACCTGGCCGGGTTGTTGGAGTCTGATACTCAGGAGCCATCTGCTCCGGAGTGTGAGTAGCGGGAGTCTGAGCTCCTCCCCCAGCCCGAGAGACGGTTGGTGCCACCGAATATGTACCGGCCTGGGCCACACTCTCCATAAGGCCCTCCAAACGGACTAGAGTGTCTTGAAGCACTAGAGTGGCGATTAACCCCTCAGGGACTTGAGCTACAGTCTGAGCTAGAACCTCCTCATCAAAATCTACCTGAGGCTCCACTGCTAGTGCTGCTGCTCGAGCTCTAGGCTGAGCTCTGCCTCTATCTCGGCCTCTGGCGCGACCTTGGCCTCGACCTCTGCCCCTCATAAAAGCTGCCACCGGGGGCTCCGGCTGCTGTCCAGATGAAGATGCAGTACGTGTTCTCGCCATCTGCGAGAGAACAAGAATAAAAGAGTTCAATTAATAACAATAGAATAAAATCGCACGATAGAGAAGAATAGAAGTGAGAATGTTTCTAAACTCCATAGCCTTTGGTAAAATAACTACAGACGTCTCCATACCGATCCTCTAGACTTTACTAAGCCTGGCTGTGACTCGTGAGACCTAGGCAACCTAGTGCTCTGATACCAACTTGTCACGACCCGGAATTCTCACCTTCGGGACCGTGATGGCGCCTAACATTCCAACATTAGAGAAATTCTTAAACCAATTTATAAACAGTTCAAATAAATAGACCAATTAAACCTTAATGAAACTAAAATAAAGTGCGGAATAGAAAAATAACCAGCATATCTAAATACAACCCGGATCTGGAGTCACAAGTACACAAGCTTCTAGAGGTTTTACAAATAGAGTCTGAAATAAATACATCTGTTTCGAATGAAATGAACAGTAAATGAGGAAAGTGGAAGGGGACTTCAAGGTCTGCGACACCAGCAGATCTACCTTGAGTCTCCAAATATGCTAATCTGAACTGATACACCTCATGCACAGCTGGGACCAGTACTGAAATTCGCATAAGAAGTGTAGGGTGTAGTATGATTACAACCGACCCAATGTACTCCGTAAGTGTCAAGCCTGACCTCCACGAGGTAGTGACGAGGCTAAGACAGGATAACCACGTAATTAAACCATTACAAATGAATATATACATGCAACATATCAACAAATAGAGATTAAACACGTACGATTGGGAGGGGACATGCGAAAGAGGGTACATGATACAATAACTACAACAGGAAATGACAACATGCGATAGTCAATAAACCATCAACCAATGAAAACAGATAAACATAATGAATGAAGATGGCACGACATCACCCATCGTGCTTTTACTCTCAAGCTCGCCATGAAATAATAATAATGGCACGACATCACCCTTCGTACTTTTACTTTTAACCTCACCATGAAGTAATAATAGTATCACGGCATCACCCTTCGTGCTTTTGCTTTCAACCTCACCATGAAATAATAATAACGGCACCGCATCACCCTTCGTGCTTTTAATTTCAATCTCTCCATGAAACGATAAATACGTCACGACATCACCCTTCGTGCTTTTACTCTCTTTCTCAGCATGTATTAATCAGTAAATGAAGAAATAAACGGCACGTCATCACCTTTGTGCTTTAACACTCTCCCTTACCATGTAGCAATGAATATAAATATTTGGGAGATAGAATAAGCAAGAATAAACCTTACGTCAACAACAGTTCCAAAATACCAAGCTGCAACTTCCAAAATACTCAATTTTCACAAATAGTTCATAAATGCGGAAAGAACGATCAATTAAGTAATAAACTAGTATAAGCATGGATATCATAATCAAAGAAGACAATAAATTACAAGGAAACATGTCCCAACAACATGCTTTAACCTAACAACAACGCATAGGTACTCGTCACCTCACATATACATTGTACCCACACATTTAAACACGTAGCAAATACGCAAACAAGTCCTAATCCCTTAAGTCAAGGTTGACCACGACACTTACCTCGCTCCGTAATCGACTCAAAGTCTAACCACAGCCTTGCCTTCCGAACAAGCCTCCAAACCAACCAAATCTAGCAAATCATTAACAAAACGATTCATAATAAGCCTTAAGAACTACCCACCAATGAAAGGGGTTCAATTTAGGTCATTATTGAAAAAGTCAACAAAAGTCGACCCCGAACCCGCTTGGTCAAAACCCGAAATTCGGACCAAAACCCGGTTACCCATTCACCCCCGAGCCCAGTTATGTAATTTATTTCGAAATCTGACCTCAATTCGATGTCTAAGTTCCAATATTACAAAAAGCCCTAATTCTACCTAAATCCCTAATTCCTACAATGAAAATCCTAGATTTACTGTTGAAATATAAGAAATATAGTGGGTAATTGAAAGTAAATAGGTTAGAGTCACTTACCAATGAATTGTGAAAGAAAAGCTCTTGGGAAAATCGCCTCTAAGCTGTTTAGGGTTCAGAAATTGAAAAAATGAGCTAAAATCCCGTTTTTCCCCTATTTTACCCAGCTGCAGTTATCGCAATTGTGACACGAAGTTCCCAATTATGATGATCCCAATTGCAATCAATTCGTCGCAAAGGCGACAAATCACTGAGCTTGATGCCTTCTTAAATGCCACACATTTTGTCGCAAATGCGAGCCAAGGCTTTCGTAAAAGCGAACATTTGACTCGCAAATGCGAGTCATTCTTGGTCTGTCTCTCGTCGCAAATGCGACCCAATAGTTCACAAATGCAAACCTGCCCCCCTTCGCATCTGCAAACTTCTCTTCACAAAAGCGAAGCTAACCCAGCCCCCTCCCTCTTCGCAAATGCATGCCTGACTTCACATTTGCGAGGCTCGCATTTGCGATCAAGTCCTCGTAAATGTGAGATCTGCACACCTGATGCAACAACATTCCTTTAAGTTAAAAAATCACTTCGTGGCCTATGCGAAACTCACTCCCTCGTGGCTCCCGACAAAACATACACACAAGTCCAAAAACCTCATACGAACTCGCTTGCGCGATCAAAACACCAAAATAACGCCTAGAACTACGAATCAGACACCAAAATGAATGAAATTTTGAATAAAACTTAAGAACCTTCATTTAAGCAACCGAACATCCGAATCACGTCAAATCAACTCTGTTTTGCCCCAAATTTTGCAGACAAGACTTAAATATAGTAATGAACCTATACCAAGCTCCAGAACCAAAATCCGGACCCGGTAGCAACAAAGTCAAACTTCAATCAAATTTATAAATTCTTTAAACCTTTAAACTTCAAATTTTTGACAAAATGCGATAACTCAAGCGAGGGACCTCCAATTTTGATTTTGGGCATACGCCTAATGCTAAATCATGATACGGACCCACCGGGACTGTCAAAATATGAATCCGGGTCCATTTGCTCAAAATATTGACCGAAGTCAACTTAAATGGATTTTTAAGGCACGAGTTCACATTTTAATCAATTTTTCACATAAAAACCTTCTGGACAAAGACACAGACTGCGCATGCAAATCGAAGAAGGCTAAAAGGAGCTATTTGAGGTTTCGAACACATTATTAAGGTTTAAATCTCTGGATGACCTATCAGGTTATCACATGTAGTTAGGTTATTTTTGAGTTGCTGATTGTATTATTTTGTTGTCTCGCTTATAGTAAGCATGAGGAAGCAGTAAAATTAGGGAAAATGTTGCCTGTGTCGTTACAGATTAAGTCACTTTCGTTATATAAATGAGAGAGTCATTCATAGCTTGAAAATAGCTTCACTGTCGTTGTTGTAGATTAAGGTGCAGTGAGCTGAGTTTAGCATTGTTATTGGACAGTTTTGTATAAGGTATGTTAAGGCTATCCCTGCTTTCCTTTTTGCATGATCCATATGATACAACGAAACAAGCACACAAACAACTTTCACAAATGACTGTATTCTTAGAAGTACTATAGGGTTGCCTTTGTTCTTGATTCCCTATATATCCTATTATTATATCGCATGTTCATGGGTCTCAGAAAATACATAAGTTGATAAAGTTTATTTCATAATATTAATCGAAGGCATATTGATCTTATTACATTCCGAGAGATCTTATTGACCTACTTTCTTATGCATTGCATCCATTTATACATGTATATTGACCCATAACCAGATGGCATTATATACGTGTATATTATATGTTATGGGGTATGGGGAAAGGTTACAACGTTATATACACACCACCACCTGATCAGTTGGTATACGTTGATGATTTCGCACTGAGGCTGAGATGATATGATGGGATGCCCTTAGAGGCTTGATGATGCTATTTACGCATATAACTATGCATGATATGAAATTTATATGCATATGCATGACATTATAAACGTTTCATGATTCACAGAGCTATTCAGACTTACAGGTTGAGTCCTTTACTCCATGTTTCTTTCATGACTTTAATCTACTGATTATTATGCCTTACATACTCGGTACATTATTCATAATGATGCCCCTATTGCCTGGGGGCCTGCGTTTCATACCCTCAGGTGCAACTAGACAAGCTGATGGTCCCTTTCTTAGGATCCTTGCTCAGTGAGAGTTGGTGTGCTCCATTTGATCCAGAGCTGCTATTAGGTTTGGTACGATATACTTTTATACATATATGGGTATGACGGGGACCAATCCCGTCCTTTATACAGTTGTACACTCTATTAGAGGTCTGTAGACAGTCATGTATAGTTGGATAGTATGTGGCCTTGTCGGCTCACCTTACTCTCTGTGTGTGTGTGTATATATATATATATATTTCTTTTGGGCATGTTTCCTCACATACGTTATTCACATGATTCAGTAGTTTATTGATAGTTGTTATGCATGACCTACCCCTATTTCATGTGTATATCTTAGACGTATGCTTAGGGGTGTTCGACAGGTAGGACTCGAGCACTCGTCATAGCCCATCGGTTTGAGTCGTGACATAGCCAAACCTGATTTGATATAGAATACACATTCTCATTGGCCTTTCAAGTAGCTCCCAAACCAATATCGATCATTCCCAAACAGGTAAATAACCTTCCAATGAGTCTATAGCAACCTATCCATAACATACGCCATTAGTTATTATATTCTCAACATTTATTAACAATCCGCAATCAAGGGATAGTTCGCCTACGAGAACATCCAATCCTGGAACCTCATGAATATCAGAATTTCCATACCTGATCTCAACTACGCTACTCAAATGGTTGATACATCACTCCTACTCCATCATCATACGGAAATACCTATATAGATATTCCATACCGCACAGAAAAACCTAAACTTCATAAGCCCCAAAACCCGGCAATCACCGTACCACTAGTCAAGCATCCGGAAACCAAACACAAGGTACCCTCCTAAAATGCACGCTCTTCACATACGATATCCAATAGTGCCAGCATTCTCTTAACTTCTGATATCCATCCAGGAGAAAACCATAATCCACAACGTATTCCTTATGCCAGTAACAGACAACTAGGAAGCCATACTAGACACTATCCAGAAGTCTCCGAGACCCGCCCGCACATAACTAAGCCATTAAGAATCCCCCCAACTCAACCAAATCACATAAACCGTCCAACCCAAGAGTACTGCCACAAACACCGATAGAGAATTACCGCCCAAAAAGGCTCAATTACCTCTATTGCTATGCTGACTCAACACCACAAAGCTGACCCATTCCTTCAGTTCCTCCTCGACTTTTCTTTAGGGTAACACTTCTCCCTGTTGGTACACAATGATCCCAAAACCAAAGCTTAAAGCAGAAGATCCTAGCACGAACCATATAGCCCAGAAGCTCATAAACTACTGCATTCCCTATGAAGCACCTAAAAATTCCACAGCCGAGATACCCACGCCGAAGAGACCTTCTCTGAATCTGAAGTTGCTTCCCTGACCTCTCTAATACTGAAATGTAGAATTATTAATGATGTAGAAATACCGCAACTCCCAGCATTATCCCATGCCAATCTTAGACCTTAATCATATATAAGTCCAGGGGAACCCTTTAATACCCCATATACATCTCAGGCCAAAACTGATATAACACATGACTCTGCAATCTGATCGTCGATAGTGGACTCCCCCACTTGGCGTGAAGCCATGGGACACAACATCCGATGATCCACAATACTAACCTTTATAGCTCATACAATACCAATCATAAGATACATCATATCATTTGCTAAGCGTATGTCCATCCACGCGACAGTCAAAATCGCTTCCTCTAGTGCCTTGAATGATAATATGTACCTTCCACATAGTAGAAATCCCATACGAACCACGTAGTCTCTAATACCACCAACTATCCTCAAATCAACATCTACCTCATGACCCTACCACAATCGCGATGATTAGGCAACCAATTAAATCTTCCCAAGCTCGTACTTATCAACCAGATGCCAGAACCCACTGCACCCCCACGTGGACAACTAACTGATCTCTCAATACATCCGCATGCAAAGTTTGACGACATGTTGAGATAATGTTTGAGCATCCATGGCTCCATCGTAGCCCATCCGCAGCAATCACGAACGATCGGCGCATAGATGATATCGAGTGCGCAATATCATACACGAGTGGGTGCAAAGGAATATTAAATTTAAGCTTCAAGTCGAATCAATGCCGCACGATAATGAATGAATGAAGTGAAATTTTTTAATAGTTCCTTAGTGTCTCGAAGATAAGTACAGACGTCTCCGCACTGATCCACAAGACTCTACTAAACATATGACTCGTAGCACCTATAAACCTAAAGCTCTGATACCAACTTGTCACGACCCCAAATTTTCCACCTTAGGATGTCGTGATGGCACCTAGTCACTAAGACTAGGTAAGCCTAACATATGCTGATTATTACTGAAATTTAACTTCTTAGTTGCTATACATTAAATAATAACTAGTACAACATAGCTGAGCCAACGTCGATCATACAATCCCAAAACTAGTAGTGCAAGCCATAAGCTTTTCTAAGAGTAACTAAAAATAACAAGTATATCATTGTCTCGGAACAATAATAGATAGTGGAAATAAAATACAACAGAAGAACGTCGATCATATAGACTTTAAAGTCTCCAGCCGCGTAGACATAAGTCTCTAAACCAACTCGATCAGAAGTTCTTGGATTTGCAAAAAAATATGCAGAAGCGTAGCATGAGTACACCATAACGTTACCCAATAAGTATCAAGCCTAACCTCGGTAGAGTAGTGACGATACAAGCTCAAGACACCTACCAGACATGTAAACATGTGCAGGATATAAGATAAAGCTAACAATGGAAAGAACATCAATGTAAGATCAACAACAGAAGAATCACAAATTTACAATCATCAGTGAAGATAATAGAAACATGAACGGCAACAAGAATCAACCAGGTAACAATGCAACAACATAGTTATAATACAGATGAAAAATGAATAAATTCAAGTAAAGAGAACCGATGATAACTCAATCAATCAAATCGTCCCTAATGCACGAATTACAACAAGAATTACCCGATGTACTACTCCTCGTAATCTCAAATCGTAAGTCATAACTTCCAAATCTTACATGTATGGCACCTCGTGCCCACATTTTCCAAATCACATTCACATGGTAAAGTCCAAGTGCTACCATGTATATTGTATCCGTTCGAATGCTAATTAAAATATTCAAGAGACTTGTTAATATACAATAAAGCATAATAACAATCTTGAATAAAGTAAAGAATCAAATGAGAAAATGAGTTTTATTTAGGAACCAAATACAATGAAATAAGGTACAATTTATACAAGATATGGTGTCAATACAGTTTAGGAGTCATTTGGGTAATGAAAAGTATCATGTATAAATAAAACAAAGCATTGGATAAGTCACCGAATAAAATATAGAATTTATTAAAATACAAGATAATAACAACTTTTAAGTAAAGTGAAAACGTCGGACAGGATAAGGAGTTTAATCCGAGAAATCGATTAAAGTAAAATATGACAACTATTAAGAACAGTAAAGTACCAAATAACACGACAAGTTTTAATTTAAGATTCACATAAGGTAAGCATGCTCCTAATTCTATTATTTTAAACCATTATATTACCAACAACTCAACAGGGTATGAGAATGACTCCGCGCGGTAAATTCATCTTGAAAATCAATTCACCACGTAACCACGGGAACACATATTGACACATTGAAGTAATACAATGGATCACGTAGGATGCATGACTCACATAAGACACAACACCAACAACAACAAATACGACACACACAATCTGTTGTGGCGCGCAACCTGATCCCACTGTATCATCATTTATCAATATCATAATCCTCCCTTATTCCACCATAATATCATTAATAAATATCAAATATCACGTATACTATCCGTTACAGCGCGCAACCCGATCCCAGCGTATCATCATTTATCAATATCATAATCCTCCCTTATTCTACCATATCATCATTATCAATACCATTGCGGCATACAACCCGCTCCCCAAGAATATGAATTAAGAAAATAAACCACAACCAACTACGGCATATCACAAAATTAACGCAATAACGAAGCTACACAAAGAAGTCACAACGGATGAAGAAGTTACACGATAACTCACAAAATCAAATAGTAAGAAATGACAATTCATAAACCAAGACACAATTTCCAAGAAACAATTAACAATGAAGGCATGTGAAAGACAAGACAGTTATTTAACAAGTAATTGAAATCAACAATTAAAAACATATAAGAACGCATTTGGCAAATGAAAGAAAAAACATGTACTAACAACTTCAAGCAGAGCACGTAAGGGCAAGCCTAGCAACAAAAGATATAATATGAAAAGATAATTTCAATTTCAATTAGATGCATGAAAGAAGCTTAATAGTCTGAACAGGTCAAATACCACATATAAGCCAGCGTACACACTCGTCACCTCGTATCACGCCTTTCACATAAATAAAATAGTACCATAAACACAAAACCTAAGGGTAGTTTCCCTCACACAAAGTTATGGAAGATACTTACCTCAATTTGGCAAAATCAACACTCAAATTAGTTTTTCCTTTACAAATTCACCTCTGCTCGGCTCAATCTAGCCAAAGACGACTTAAATACATCAAACAATGCAAGAGAAACTAATTTCAATTAACAAATCTATGATCTTAATACAATTTTCAAAAAGTTAACAAAAGTTAACTCCGGCCCACCCAGTCAAAACCCGGGTCCAAGGGTAGATCTTGATTGCCCATAATCCCTCACGAGTCCATATATATATATATATATATTATCAAATCCAATTCCAATTCGACTCTCAATTTCCAAATTTTTATTTTTCAAATCTTTGACAAAAATCCCAAAAATTCCTCTTAGATTCTCATAATTTGATGTTAAATCTAATATATAATCATGAAATATAATTGAAAATTGATTAAAATAACTTATCCAATAGTTTGGTATGAAAATCTCTCCACAAAATCGCCTCCCACCGAGCCTAGCGTTCAAAATATGATAAAATGAAGCTAAGTCTCAGAATACTCAGCTATAAACAAGTTGCAGATGTCGCATTTGCGACATGAGATTTGCAATTGCGGACCCTCGCAAAAGCAAGGAATCCTTCACAAAAGCGAAGCTTGAACAATTATGATATCTTCGCAAAAGCGACAAAACTGTCGCAAATGCGAACATTGGTCTTTTCGCAAAAGCAACTCTTCCCCAGCTCAGGCCTTCATCGTAAATGCGATCCAGAGTTTGCAAATGCGAGCTCTTCAAACTTCGTGAAAGCGATCATTTCCTGGCAAAAGCGAGTTCTCTTCCCAGCAGCCCAACATAGCAAATGCGATGAAAAACCTAGAAAATGCGAGATCAGAAACACCAGCAAATCTGAACCTTCTTCCAAACACTCCGAAACGCGTCCGAAACTCATCCAAGCCCTCGGGGCTCCAAACCAAACATCCAAACAAGTCTGAAAATATTATACAGACTCTTTTCCGCGATGACAACACCAAAATAACATCTAGAATAAAGAATCGGACGCTAAAACGTATGAAAATCAAAATGAACTTCAAGAACTTCTACAATTGCAATCAAGCGTCCGAACCACATCAAACCAACTCCGAATGACACCAAATTTTACAGGAAAGTTCCAAATGACGAAACAGACCTATTCCAAGTCGTGAAACCAAAAAAGCCGAACCCAATAGCCTTGTCAAACCATGGTCAAACTTAGGAAAATTCCAAACCTTTAAATTGCTACCTTCTGCCAAATGGTGTTGAAACCTTCTAAAAACATCCAAATGCAAATTCGGGCATACGCGCAAGTCCAAAATCACCATCCGGATCTATCGGTACCATCAAAACTCCGATCCGAAGTCAAAAAAGTTAAACCTGGTCAACTCTTTCATCTTCAAGCTTCTCATGTGGGAGTCTTCCTTCAAAATAAATTCCGTATCATTCAAAAACCAAAGCCGACCATGCACGCAAGTCATAATACACTATGTGAAGATACTCGTAACCTCAACTGCAGAACTGACGTAATGACTCAAAACGACTGGCCGGGTCGTCACAGAAAGATCCACCAAAATTTTGTCAATCCACAGAATCGGCCATCATTGGCAAAAAATTATAGAAATTTGATATTTTTTAGGTTGGTCTTTTAACTTTTAACCTCCTCTCCCTCTCGCTTGCCTCATGGGCAGAACTTCAAAGTTAAAAATTAAAAATATTTTCTATGGAACAAGAGAAGGCAATACTTGTTAAACTTGAGTTCTGCGCAAGTGGCAAGATTTGTGTATTTTACCCCATCATTGGTGTCCGTGGTTCAATAGGTAGTCATAAAAGAAGCCCATTAATTGTTTGGACTTGATTAATGCGTAGAAGGTTCCTGACATAGGGTACAGCCCATTATGATCGGGGCCCATGACATCAGAGACATGATGATTTGTACTATGTCAATAGTTCATTCTTTATTTTCTTCCATTGAAACTACAAAAATACTGAACTTCATTGGATAATTTGGATTTTGGCTTGCAGTCACTCCAATGACGCAACTTCTATATTTATCAAACAGTCATACATTGTATATAGCTCAATAAAAAATTTATCAAAAATTATGCTAACAAAATGAATATTAGAGAAATTAGGACCAAAGAAAAAATACTATACTATAGCAGGAATGTAAAGTAGAAGAATGTAAGTCAAGGTAAATTATCATTATTCAACAGAATATATGTGGTATGGATTAGCCAAGACTCCAGTTCAGCGGGAGTGACACGAGGAAGATTGTTCTGGTAGTTCTTGAAAGGGAACACAGACTCTACAAAAATAACATGCCGAGAAGAGTAAAAAATTTTATTTTTAGGATTGTAACAGATGTAACTACTTGCCATTTTTGCATACCCCATAAAGATACATGGATCTCATTTATTTTCTAATTTGTGGTTTGTGTATGGCTTGAGCCACGAATAGCATAAACAGCCGAAGACACGAAGTTTTGAGTAGTTTGGAGCAATGTGAAATAATGCTTCATAGGGAGATTTATTTTTGAGAGTGGGTGACGGTATTCGATTTATCAAGTATACGGATGCCTGACATGCCAAGGACCGAAAATGAAGTGGAACGGAAGCATGGTGTAGTATTGTAAGTGCCGTCACTATGATGTGGCGATGTTTTCGTTCAGCTGTGCCTACATGTTGGGGAGTGTAAGGTGGGCTTGTAAAATGTTGAATACCCAGTCTATTGAGAAAGGAACGTAGACCAGTATATTCGCCGCCACCATCACTGTAGACACAACGAATTGAAGTATTAAAGTGCCGCTCAATCTGATTTTTAAAGTTATCAAAGATGACAGTGATATCAGATTTTTTGTTCAAATGTGAAAATCCAAGAGTACTTTGTGAAGTGATCGACAAACACAACATAATAACGAGCCTTATCAAAGGATAAAATAGGAGAAGGTCCCCACACATCTGAATAAAGAATATCAAGAGGCCGAACACTTTGTAAAGTATTTATTCCAAATGCAAGTTGATGGCTCTTATTACATAAGCAAGAATCATAAAAGGTAAAGGACTTGGATATAGAGGCTGGAAGATTCAATGACGAGACAATTAATTTTGTGATGCGAGGTTGAGGATGACCAAAGCGAGCATGCCACGGATGTAGTGGTGGACGACTGGTTGAAAGTGCGAATTGAGTGGAAGGTGGTGATGACCATTCGTAGAGCTCCCCATTATTCTGGACTTGAAAAAGTGATGCCCCTGTTCTCAGATCCTTCAGAAGAAAAGAATATGTAAAGAATTCAATAGAGGCATTATTTTTTTTGACAGAATTTGGCTACTGAAATTAGATTTTTTCGTATGTGAGGTGCACACAAGACATTATTTAGCACAAATGAATTATTAGAGTTAGATTTTGAGAGAGTAGTATGTCCTATATGTGAAATAGGGATACCATTACTGTCACCAATTATGATTTCATCCGTCCTAGTGAAGTCAGATGCAGATATAAGACTTTGTGGATCATTTGTCATGTGGTGAGAAGCACCCGAGTCGAGCACCCAATGATTATTTGGTAAGTTGTTACGAGCAGCAAAGTTGGCTTGCATTTCGGTAGCTGAGTGAGACTTTGAGCGACAAACTTTGGCGATATGGCCAAATTTATCACAGAGTTGACATTGCACCCGTTGATTATTGGATTGCCTTGGCGGATATCCATTTTGTTGTCTGTGTTGGTTGCCCAACTGTCCAGTTAAGAAGGATGACTTGCGGTTGCTATTGAAGTTGTTACCACGAGGTCGATTATTCGAGGAGCTTTTCTGGTTAAGTTGAGTAGTGATAGTGAGTTGTTCTTTTTTGGCATCTTCATGTTTAAGGAACACTTCATGACCAAGTAGATTGTCATATAGTTCTTCAAAGATGATGGGAGTGTCTCGGGCTCGGATGGCTGCTGTGATTTCCTTGTATTCTGGCCTAGACCATTGAGAACGTTGATGGTCAACTCCTCACTGGTAAGAGGGGATCCAGTCGCTGCCAATTCATCTGCTAGAGATTTGATTTCACACATAAAGTCAGCAATAGATCTGGAATTTCTTCAAAGTGTGGATAGTTGTTCCCGCAGGCCAAAAATTCGAGCTTGGGATTTGTTTGCGTATGTAGTGTGAAGGCGCTGCCAGGCAATAACTGGTGCTATTGTACAGTCCACATAAGTCATGATTGCATTTCGGAGAAGGCTATCTTGTCTCATCCAAGTTTTGTAGGCTGGGTTGGGTATATTTGAACCATCTGTTGCAGTAAGGAACTGTGGCGGACACTTCTCTGTACTATCAATATATCCCATCAGACCATATCCGATGAGAAAGGTAGAAAGTTGGGCCTTCCAAGTCGAAAAATTGTGATTGCCAGTGAGCTTGAGAGGCAATTGCGAGGCAGCATTGATGGTGATGAGCTGAGTTTGTTGTGGAGGGTTGCTGCCATCAGTGGCAGTGATAACAACGGCTTCGAAGTTTGAAGGATCTGATCTATTATTGTTGGCTGATTTGCAACTGGTTTGGTTTTGAGAAAAGACAAAGTGAAGTGAATCGAAGGGGTAAAAAATGAGGTTCCCAAGATCGAGCTACTCGTTAGTCAATGCTCTGAAACCATAATGAATCTCAATATCTGCAGGAAAATGATTGTCTTCATCACCTCAACTATGTACAATTTATATAGTACATTCGCAAGATTTCAATCTAAATAGATAAGTACAACAGATATACACAAGAGTTTAAGTGTGACTATAACTAGGACTCTAGCTAATGTAATTTAAAGTAAATGAATCACGTTGATGAGAATGATCCGTTAGGATTTGGATTATCCTTGTTACACATTAAGATAGCGGCCCATAACATCAGAGACATGATGATTAGTACTATGTCAATATTTCATTCTTTATTTTCTTCCATTGAAACTACAAAAATACTGAACTTCATTGGATAATTTGGATTTTGGCTTGCAGCCACTCCAATGACCCAACTTCTATATTTATCAAACAGTCATACATTGTATATAGCTCAATAAAAAATTATGCTAACAAAATGAATATTAGACAAATTAGGACCCAATAAAATACTACTATAGCAGGAATGTAAAGTAGGAGAATGGAAGTCAAGGTAAATTATCATTATTCAACAGAATATATGTGTTAACTCTCAAGTATTCTTGCCTTCTTTTAATATAGTTTAAATTTCTTCCTGACAATGGTTCCTGTTTGTTTCTCATATGCATTACCTCTTTTATTTGTTCTTGAAAAGATATTATATCTATTTTGACTATTGCATTAAGTCCAGACTCCGAATGAGATTTCTGCGGTTGCTATTTGCTCGTCAGATGACCTTCACCTTTATCTTTTGCCTTGCAAATCACAACACATCACTCGACCTTAGCTTGTTAGAGTTTCCCACATACATTACTTGAGAAAACGAGCTAGTTGATCTAATTTGACATTGTTAATATCTAATGTCCATTTACTTAACGCTTGCAAATTAAACGACAGGAGGACCTACTTTAATTTAGTCTTTAAAAGAGGACAATTACATGAATTATGTTCTTTTAGACTAGCTAGCTAGGGAGGGTACTCAAGTAACCAAAGAAACGAAGGACAGTAATAGGAGAAAAGTGAGCTGATATTGTTTCCATATGAAAAAGCTTTCTGTGAGAACAATGTCATTGAGTTAAAAACTCATTGTGTAAAGAAAAAATATTCTCTCAAAATCAGGCTCAGTTGGATTGCTAATTCTTTCAATATTAAATCGGACAGATACACGATACAACTAGCTATAGATAGGTCGTACATTAAGACTTGTCTATCATAGCTAGAGCCAGGGACGGATTTAGGGGGCGCAAGGGTGTTCACCCGAACACCCTTTGTCGAAAAATTACACTGTATATATAAGGCAAAATCTGTGTTTTACCTCTATATATTAAGTTTTGAAAACACTTAACACAATCCAAAAGTGTAGTTTAGTGGTCAAGGGTGTTCAAAATCTACATAAGGTCATGGGTTCAATTTCCACTAGCTACAAAAATATTCTTTTGAACCCCCTTCGTGGAGATCCTGCCTCCGCCACCAGAGGCGGATCTAGGATTTTATAACATGGGTGATTTAACATTCAACCAAGTGCATCATTTATCCTCTTTGGAGCATGGGTGCCAGCTAATAATATTAGATCAATTGTAGAAAATATGTACATAAAATACCTATTTTGACGGAGAGACCATGGGTTCACGTGCCTCGTAAATTAGGCTATACATCCGCCCCTGCTTTACTCCATCTACTTCCACCCAAATGCATTCGCGCACAAGTGAATTAGATAAGTGATTGTAAATATATCAGCCAACTGAAACAAAATACATCTTATTTGTAACTTTCTTCTTCTTTTTTACCAATTTCTAAATTACGGCTTTATCCACACCCTCTACATAAATTTCGAAAATAATTCCAACTTCCTACTAGTATGTGATAACATAACCCTCCTTGAGATCCACTTGGAACCCCATTTTGGTCGCAAGGTGCACAAACAATCAAATTATGAGTTTTGTCACAATTTACTCTGTTAGACGGCTAATTGTGATTGTTAAAAAAGCTGAGAATTAAGAGAGGATAAATTTCTGCACTAATTTAATGTTGCAGTCAAGGAATAAATAGACACGGGAGTAACCAAAGAGAGGAGAGGAAGCTAAATGGAAATGATATATTTAGCTTCTTGGAATTGCTCACTCTTCAATCATTCCGCCTCATCTTCACTGGTCCAAAAAGTATGAGGGGGGGGGGGGGGGGGGAGTAATGTATTCATAGATGTTTAGAAACTCTTTTAAAAGCACTTACACAACTCTTGGAGCAATTATAAAACTCTAGAAATAAATTAAACGCAGACATAATAACTGCCAGATTGATTTATTTAGTGTTTGTATAGAGCAAATATGAGAAATATAACCATATTAAAATCTTGCGACAGGTCGCGTTCATGCTTAATTACTTTATATTTCTTTACCCCCCTAACCCCCCATCTCACTTCAACAGAATTTATAACAATAATAACTTCAGTGGTATAGCTGCTAATGACACACCAGGCAAGGAAAGCAATGAATCAACCAGGACGCTTGCAGTAATTGTAGTAGTTACATGGCCGCTGTGTAGGCTTCTTATCCCCCATGCAATTGCCATAGATTCTCGCGTCGCAGATCGGCGGCCGCTGAAGAGTGTTGTAAGATATACTATTTTCACCATTTGCAAGACTTACCTGCAGCCAGTTAATACCATCCGATTCGTTCATCAATTCTCCGGCAGCACTGCAGTTCCAAGATATATCACCACTGTATATCGCGGCGGTAACCGAAGAAGCAGAGAGCAAAACATCCGCTATTACCATCAGGGAGAGGAAGAAAGTGATGCTCCTCATCTTAGAAGTCTCACAATTATTGCCTTAAGTTCCTATTGAGTATGAAGATGGTGAAGGTGTTCATGGAGTATAAAGCATTTTAGGGGAACCCCACCTAATGAATTATTAGAGGAAAGAAAAATTGTACTATACAAACTATCTACCTGTCTTTTTGTCCTTTCGTGAATTTTTAATTTCGCGAAAAGCTCTTCCCCATACAGACAATGCGTCATCAGCTAAGTTTGACGTTATGCGTATAGTAAGTGATGTTTTTCATATCCCGCAATATATAAATAATTTCTATATGTAAATACATATTTATGCACCCATAATTGTCTCTATAAGTATTTCAAACAATTCTCTCTAAATAATAAACTCTAAGTAAGACAATAACTTAATAGTCCTTTCTAACAATTCAAACTCTACTTCCGAATATTCATAATGTTACAGATGATATGAAAGTGTGACACCCCGATAATCTTCGTGATTCATTTTAGAACTATGATATTCCATTGTTCGATCCAATCATATAAACTTATTGGAGATGGTGAAATTCATGCATCAGTTCACCTTAAGTACTCATCACATTTCTAATAGTGTTCCGGGAGCATTTATTCTTCATATTTGCCAAGAACATATTTGTTATCCCTTACAAAGTTCAAAATTTTATATTAAGCTAGTCTTAGGTTGTGTTGTATAGAGAAAAATATGATATGGCACGTGGTCATCTAGAGGAAGGACACGTGGAATCTAAGACGAGATGATCACCGAACGCAGCTATTCCGCTTGTCACCGGGAGAGAATGTTCATAAATATGTATTAAATGCTTTACGTCCGATAGCATTTAATAAAGAATATTCTGCAGTATTAGGAACGACGGCCCGTTACAAGGAATTTGACATTTATTTTCATCGTTACACATTCATCAATAGCCCTCATAATTGACATTAAAGGAGCGCACGATCCTAGGACCTCCTTCCCAAGACATAGCTATAAATAGAGAGCTCAATTATCATTGTAAAGGACTTGAATTTTCTGGCAAACTGATACTACATTCTATACAAAGCTTAATATCATTTACTTTCTTGCTTTTTGATCTTATCATTGCTGTGACCAAAAATCTTGCTCCTGGAATCGTTGTATCTGCTATTTTATCAACATTTTGAGGCTAAGTATCGTATTATTTTTCAATTACTTTATTATTTCTGAATCAAATTAGTTCATTTTTCTAGAATCTACGTATAAATTCAACTCTACCATTTTACGGGTAAACATAAGGTACATGCTTTGTCTTAGGATTTTATCCTGATTTTCTTTCCATATTTAAATTTAACCTTTTTTTGAAGGAAGGAAAGAGTTTACCATAATTGATTTTAGTTTTTCTAAATTAAAGGAAAATGTAAATCTCTACTATATTTGACTATTCCTTTTGTTGGAGGAGAAATTTTGCACTTCTATAAATTGAGAATCCCTCCTTTATACAATAACACAATATCATTCACAATATAGTCATTAAAAGAGCTTTGTTTAGGGGGAGATTTTCTCTTCATAATTTTTTTTCTTTTATATTAGCTTTATCATATGTAGGTCAATTGACCAAACCTTATTAAAGTATTATGTCTCTTTAGTATACTTGTCTATGTCGTCTGATTTATCGTCGTCGAGGTTTGGTTCGTTAGCTTGCACATGATGCCTTGTTATTTTCGATCTCAACAAGCGATATCAGAGCCAATGGTTGAAGCGAGGTCGAAGACTAGTTCAAGGTGGATTCAGATTAAGCGCAACCAACTTGATGATAATGAAGATTATTAATTTTAAAAAAGTGTCCAGAATGCTATATATGGAGATAACGTTTTACAACCATATTTTTCAACATACCTAATGCTGCATCTAAAACAAAAACCTTTTATAACCCATGCTTATGGGCTTAAATTTTTAACTCATGCTTACTTTTAACACATGAGCTCCATTTTTAACCATGTTCATGACTTTTAACTCAGTGCTCCAACACTTTTAACCCGTGTTCACTTTTAATGCATGAGCTCCACTTTTAACACATGGGCTTCACTTTTGACGCAGGGCTCTAATACTTTAACCCGTGCTCACCTTCAACGCACGAGGCTTCAATTTTTAACCCATATTAATTCTTAACCATGAAAAGCAACAATGATGAAGATAATGTGAAGAAGGCGGATCAGTTTATCAAAAAAATTCATGGCAGAAGGGGAGAATTGTTAGGATATTGCCCTAATTTTTTTTTTCATATTCGGATTTTACCTTTTCTAGGAAGGAAAAGAGTTTACCATAATTGATTTTACTTTTTCTAAAAGAAGATGTAGATCACTACCATATTTGACCATTCCTTTTCTTGGAGGAGAACTTTTGTAAATGTAGAGGACTTAGTATTTTTGGCACACAAAGAACATATATTGTTGATCTGTTCTTTTAGAATTGGGTGGATGAAGAGCGATTTAAAAAAAAAAAAAAAGAAACTACCCCGAGTTACCTTGTAATCTTTCGTTGATAATTACTACAGCATATTCCGAATTGAAACTTCCTCCTCCTAGCTCAAAATCTTGTAACAGAGACACAACAAAATAACTAAGTATAGCTTCTGAACATGAACCCAACAACGATCGGTCGATCTTTATTTTGGTTCCGCTCTAGGATCCATCATTTTTGGGTGCAAGACTTTTCGGGCATCTATCTTGTAAGCAATGACTGCAACAATACCATAATACATCAGCACTTATCTAGCTCATCAAATGTAGAAGAACGGCGCAGAATAGTTTGCTTTTATTAGATCTTACACTTGATGATCTTTGCGGGTTCGTCCAAACAACTGGACAAAGCATGAATATTACTTAGAAAATAGGAAAAAGGGTTAAATATGCCCCTCTACCATACGGAAAGATCACATTTACCCTCCGTTATACTTTCGGTTCAAAATGACGTTAATCTAATGGCTTAAATATACCCCTCTTCCGTTAGAGTTGTCCAAGATGGACTCCCAATCCCATATGTCACTATAATTTGATAACATGGATACCACGTGACATGCCATCTCATCAGCCACAACTCATGTTACCCTCTCTCTCCAGCTCTTCTTTCATCACTAGCACCTTCTCTCCTTTAACCACCATAACGACCACCATTTCACCACCTCCACCGTTACTCTATGATAGACCCTTCCTACACATCTTGATGTATTTTTCTTGATAAAATTGATATTACTTTAGAAATTTTAACACTAGAATTGTCAAAAAGAATTCTTCCAAGTGAAATCTGTGGTTTTGTTGTCTTCTTTTGCCTAATTCTGATTATATTTCTCTTCAACAACCTGTACCATATTAGGAAATTTTACACAAGATTTGTTACTTCTAATACTTGGAAAAACTATTGTTTTGGGTTGTTATATTTTGCCCACTTAAAAAATTAGTACCATTTTTGAAGTTTTTCACTAGTTGTGAACTTTTGATGCTTTATGAATCAATTTTTTGGTTGTTTTCTCTTGCCTAATTGTAGTTGAGTATTTTTCCAAGCATTGTACGTTTTTGGGATTTTTATGCTGGAGATGTCAACTTATGAGCAGTAAATGTTTTGTTTTTGGGTTTCTAGTGCATAATTTGTAACGACCCGACGGGATGTTTTGCTTTCTAGAACCCCGTTTTCCTAAATAAGACTTATCATACTTGCTTCTGCTGATTTATGACTTGCGGGAATGGTTGATTTGGGATTTGGAAGAGTTTTGGTTGAAAACGGAACACTTGGTTCCTTAAGGTTGGCTTAAAAGGCCAAGTTTGACTTCGGCCAAAATTTTGAGTAAACAACCTCGAAATCGGATTTAAAGGTTCCAACAGGTTCGTATGGTGATTTCAGACTTGGGCGTATGTCCGGATCGGGTTTTGGATGATCCGGGAGCGTTTTGGCGCCTAATAGTGAAAGTTGATTCCTTAAGGATTCTGAAGTTCTTTAAATTTGGTTTGGAGCGAGTTTTTATGTTATCGAGGTCCGAATGGATTTCCGAGACTGGGAATAATTTTGTATTGTCATTTAAACTTGCACGCAAAATTTAGTGTCAATACGAGTAGTATAAGTACGTTTCGGCACATTGGAAGTAGATTGAAGAACTTGAAGTTCATAAGTTTGATTCGATTTGTTTTAGGTTGTGATTCTTAGATTTAGCATTGTTTCGGGCGTTCCAAGGGTTCGAGCGAGTCCGTTTTATGATTTCAAACTTGTCGGTATGTTTGGGCGGGTCTTTAGGGGCCCCGAGCATTAATCGGACGAGACTCGAGCTAAGTTGGAAATTTTAGAAGGAGCTGAAGCTCCAGTTCTGTCATAACCGCACCTGCGGTTGGCCAGCCGCAGGTGGGAGACCGTAGAAGTGGCTTACCCATCGCAGATGCGGCTCAAGGGGAGGAGCCTAGGTTCCGCAGATGTGGCTCCTCTTCCACAGAAGCGATCCAATACAGCAGATGCGGCCCCAGCTGGCCCGTCCCAAAACCGCAGAAGCGGACAATCTCACGCAGAAGCAAGACCGTAGATGCGGTCCCCTAACCGCGGGTGCGGAAATCGCTTAAGGCAGTGGCCTTCATTTGATACGGGAATGTGTTATTTTTGACACATTTAACTCATTTCTTGGGGGATATGGGAGCTTCAAAAGGGGAGATTTCAGCCTAGCATTGTGACGTAAGTTATTTCTACCTAATGTGAGTTTAATACATAGCTTATGGGTAGATTATAACATGTAAATTAGTGGAAATTATGGGTTTAGAGTAAAACCTAGGGTTTTGATAAAAAAGAGATTTAACCACGAAATTCGTTAGGGAATGAAGTAAAAATCATATATTCTTGATCCTTAGGTTATGGGTAACAACTTCCTTCGAAAATTTTCGGAATCCAGGCATGTGGGCCCGGGGAATGAATTTAAGGAACCTTGCATTTAGGGTTGGAAAATTACTTTAATAGTTAGAATATGAACTGTTGAGCATGTATTAACTAGTTCTTACCCCATTTGAATAGTTTTGGATCGTTCGGCTCCGATTTGAGGGTTTGACCGCATTCTTGAAATTTGAAGTAAGATTTGGGACGAGGTAAGTCTCCTTTCTAACCTTGTAAGAGGGAATCAACGCCATAGGTGAATTAAATAAATGTATGTGACTATATGTGGAGGCTACATATGTACGTGGTGACGAGAGTCCATACATAGCTACTATTATGCTAATTGTCTGGGTAGTTTAGGACTCTTATCATGCTATACTTGCAAATGCTTGCGTCCTTGCTTTCTACTAAGATCACTTAGGACATGCTAGAAATTGGTAAATAAATATAGTAGGTTATACTCACTTACCGAGAACTTGTATGAATTATTTGACTATAAATGAGCAATGCGTGCTTACTTGATAATAAATTGCTATTTGTGGATCAGACCGATCGTCTCGGTAGAAAATTGATGCATCTATGGTTCGTGTTATTTGACCCTCTGGCAGTGCACAGTTTATTTTTATATCGGATCGGACCGTACGACCTCGACACAATGTGCGCATGTTATTTACGTGGAACTTTCCGTGATTTACACTGATTGAATGCTTCGAAATGTAACTTATTACATGATATGACTGAAATTGATATGTTGTTAAGAAAGAATATTTGTTTCTTCTCGTCCTTGAACTGTCATTATATTCATGCATAACGTAAAACTTAAACTGTATTATTATTGACCCTAGTATGTGTCAAGTTGACCCCTCGTCACTACTTCTTCGAGGTTAGACTGGATACTTGCTAGGTACATGTTGTTTATGCGCTCATACTATGCGTCTATACTTAACTGTACAGGATCTGAGGCAGGTGCATCTAGCTACTCGTCCGGCGGGCGTTCCTGATACCTGATTGAGTCTCACGGTGAGCTGTCCCTTCTGAGCCGTTCAACAGCATGCCAGAGTCTATCCTTTTGTCATTTACTGTCTATTCTATTTTAGGCAGTAGGATTAGTTGTATTTTTGTACATTCTACTAGTTGCGCTAGTACTTGTGATACTAGTTCCTGGTACACACATTTGTAGACTATTATTTTGGGTTGTATTTAAATTATTATGAATTTGTTAATTATCGACTGTTTAAAATATATGATTTAGTAAATGTGGGATTGTTTGGTAAAATAAATGAGAACTCACTAGTTGATTAGGGTTAGCTTGCCTAACAACGGTGTTGGGCGCCATCACAACCTATAATGGAATTTGGGTCGTGACATAATTCTAGTTGTATTTTCTCCAAAAATTGGTACTATTTCAGAAGTTTTACAATAGAATTGTTCATTTCTGATACTTAGTGATCTTTTTATTTTGGGTATGTTTTGTTTTTCATAGTTCTGGTGGTATTTTGCTCCAAGGATTTGGTATCGTTTTCGGAGTCCGTAAGCAAGAATTATTAATTTCTCATGCTTATAGTAAGGACTAAGGATGTATGGCTAAGAGCTGAAGGTGGTGAAAATGGTGGTGATGGTGGCAAGGGTGGTAACAGGAGAGGAGATGATGGAAGAGGAAGTGAAGGGAAGGGGTAACATGGGTTGTGGCTAATGAGATGGCATGCCACGTGGTATCCATATCATCAAATTTAAATGACATATGGGATTGGGAGTCCATCTTGGATAGATCTAACAGAAGAGGGTATATTTAAGCCATCGGATTAATGTCAAGGGTATTTTTGAATTGAAAGTATAACAGAGGGTAAATGTTATCCTTTTCGCATAATAGAGGGGCATATTTGACCCTTTCCCGTAGAAAATAAGATGAAGAGTCCATCTTTGAGTGTTGTTCTTGTTCCCTTTTCCAAGAAAAACTTTGTAACTTAAGATGTTTGTCAATTAGCAATGTGTCTATAACTGTCAAGGACACTTCAAAATCATAATTTAAGTCTAATTCATAATCTTACAATCTAACCTGTTATCAGCTATTCAAATAAATATCTTGACAATTCGAGAATATTTTAGTCGCTCAATATTTAATATTTTAATATTCCCATTATTATAATAATTTATAATAATAATAATAATAATAACTTTTGTCGCTTGGTCATGTTTAGTTATCTGGTACCGGTCACGGCTTGCTCAGAAAATGTGTCGTGACAAACTTGGTATCAGAGCGTCAGGTTTATGGAGTCCTAGGGGTCTATGAAGCCGTGTTAGTAGAGTCTTGTTTATGGGTATGAAGCGCGCATAGTTATAAATAGGAGGCTACTAGCATTTAGGAAAAGTCTTATTTTTTTTCATACTTTAGATCGTGCAGTAGAGCTTACCTCTAAGAAATCATCTAATGTATTCGTTTCTCCAAAAGTCGCAGAAATGGCTCGTACTCGCGACTCTAACACCGACACTCAGGATACTGCTCAAGAAACTATTGCTACTATTGTGGCTCAAGGTAGAACTAAGAAGGCTTCAAATAAGAAAAGGAGGGGTAAATCCACAAAGGGGGTCCAAGTACCCCGGGTTGAACATGAAGAAGGGGTGGTGAATGATGATCCAGTACTGCCCCCAACAGCAATTCCGGCTCAGACAGCTATATCTCTAGAGGTGGGTCAGATGTTTAATGCTGTCAACAGTGCTATGGAGATGTTTAAAGCCTTCATGGCCAGCCAGAATGAGAGAAGAGATGAGATTCTACCTCAATCAAATAGACAAAACAATTCTGAGTCCTCAAGAGTGAATGAATTTTTAAAGTTGAGTCCTCCATTGTTCAGTGGTTCTATAGCTGATGAAGATCCAATGTTGTGGCTGGAGGGTGTCAAGAAAGCCCCCCGAGCAATGAAAATATTTGATGATGAAGCTGTGAAGCTGGCTGCTTACAAACTTAAAGATGTGGCCGATGCTTGATTTGAGATGTGGGAAAAGGAAAGAGATGAAGATGATGTTTCGCCTACTTGGGAAGAATTTGAAGAGGCCTTCATGGCTAACTTTATCCTGGAAGAGGATTGGGAAGCTAAGGCTACAGAGTTCGAACAACTCAAGAAAGGGAATAAAAGTGTGCAAGAGTACTACATGGAATTCAAAAGGTTGGCTAAGCATGCTCCTCATATGGTTAAGACAGAAAAAACAAATATTCGCAGGTTTGTTGGCGGTTTGGCTTACCACATTAAGGATACGACATCAGCTACAGCGGTAGGAATGACAACTTTCTCCTTTGTTGTGGGATTCGCCAAGAACTTAGAAAAATATATACAACAAAGGAGAGAAGAAAAAGAGCTAAACAAGAAAGCCCGGACAGCGGGCAGGTTTAATGGTACATCCAGCGGAGGTAGAAGGGGTTCCTCCAATAAGGAGTCATTAGAACCAGCTCATTCCAGTCATCAGTCAGGTGGTGAGTCTTCCTTCAAACGTACTCAAAGCTATGGAAACCAGTCTCGCCAGAATCAGAATTTTAGGACATCATCCTCACATAGCCAGAGTCATGCTGAGCAATATTCACAAAAACAAGGTCTTTGAGTAACATGTAAGCGCCAAAATTCAGGTCAGTGCAAGCTCGGATTTCATAGTTGCTATCATTGTGGAGAAATTGGTCATATAAAGGCCAACTGCCCAAAGTTGCGACGTAACTTCAGTGGGGGATCAACTCGTCCTTCTAGTTCCTCAGCTACTGCAGTTGCACCACCTCAGGCTCGTGGTTCTCATAATCAGACCGGGCATGGGGCAGGCAGAGGTGTAGATCGAGTTACTCAGGGAGGGGGACAACCCCGTTTGTTTGCTACATTTGATCGTCAGAGTGTAGAGGCATCTGCAAAAGTTATTACATGTATACTTCTAGTGTGATCACATAATGCTTATTCCATAATTGATCCAGGTTAAATGTTTTCGTATGTGACTCCATAACTTTGCAATTAACCTCGGGCTAGAACCGGAACAACTTAGTGAGCCATTCCTAGTATCTACTCCAGTTGGCGAGTCAGTGAAAGTCACAAGAGTCTATAGAGGTTGTATAGTTTCAGTACAAGGTCGCAACATCGAGGCCGATCTCATAGAGCTAGAAATGGTGGATTTTGATGTGATCATGGGTATGGGTTGGTTGTCTTCCTGCTATTCCATGTTAGATTGTCGTGCCAAGATAGTCAGGTTCCAATTTACAAATGAAGAAGTCTTAGAGTGGAAGGGTAGTTCAGCATCGCTTGTAGGTAAGTTTATTTCTTACCTTAAGGCACAACAAATGATCGGTAAGGGGTGTCTTGCTTATTTGGCTCACATCATTAATCCCGAATCAGAACCACTAGCTCTTAAGTCTGTGCCAGTTATTAGAGAATTCCCAGAAGTTTACCCAGATGACCTTCCCGAACTTTCTCCTGAAAGAATCATAGACTTTGGCATTGATCTCATGCCAGGCACTCAGCCCATATCTATACCTCCTTATAGGATGGCTCCAGCAGAACTTAATGAATTGAGAGAACAACAAGGGCTTCATCAGGCCGATTTTCACCGTGGGGTACCCCAGTTCTGTTTGTCAAGAAGAAAGGTGGTTCTCTCAGAATGTGCATCGACTATCGGCAGTTGAATAAAGTTACCATTAAGAACAAGTACCCACTGCCAAGAATTGATGGTTTATTTGACCAACTTCAGGGTGCAAAGTACTTTTCGAAGATAGACTTGAGGTCAGGGTACCATCAGTTGAGAACCAGAGAAGATGATATATCTAAAATAGCCTTGAGAACTCACTACGGGCACTATGAATTTCTAGTAATGTCCTTCGGGTTGACAAATGCTCTAACTGCATTTGTGGACCTCATGAACATGATTTTCAAGCCATTCCTTGATACCTTTATTATCATGTTTGTAGACGATATTTTGGTATACTCTATGAGCAAGGAAGATCATGTAGAACACCTTAGAATAGCCTTGTAGACCTTGAAGGAGAATGAGCTTTATGCCAAGTTTTCAAAATGTGAGTTCGGGTTGCAGTTAGTGGCATTCTTAGGCCACGTGGTATCTAGTGAAGGCATTAAAGTAGACCCTCAGAAGACAGAAGCAGTCAAGAACTGGCCAAGGCCTACAACGCCAACCGAAATTAGAAGTTTCTTAGGGTTAGCTGGCTACTATAGAAGGATTGTAGAGGGATTTTCCTCACTTGCAGCTCCATTAACTAGGTTGACCCAGAAAGCAGTTAAGTTCTAGTGTTCAGACGCTTGTGAGCAGAGTTTTCAAGAGTTAAAGAACAGGTTGACTACTGCACTTGTGTTAACCTTGCCGATAGGTTCTGGTGGGTTCACAGTGTATTGTGATGCCTTCGAAGTTGGTCATGGTTGTGTTCTTATGCAAGATGGCAAATTTATTGCTTATGCTTCTAGGCAGTTAAAAAAATAATGAGAAGAACTACCCCACACACGACTTGGAGCTTGCAGCAGTGGTGTTTACATTAAAGATATGGAGACATTGCCTTTATGGCGAGCATTCTAAAGTGTTTACAGATCACAAAAGCCTCCAGTACATTTTCAAACAGAAAGAATTAAATTTGAGACAGAGAAGGTGGATCGAGCTATTGAAGGATTATGACATCAATATCCTTTATCACCCCGGCAAAGCTAATGTGGTAGCAGATGCACTTAGTAGGAATTCAATGGGTGTCTTGGCCCATCTTGCAGTACAAAGGCGAACTTTGGGTAGAGAAATTCAAAAACTAGCAAATGATGGAATTAGATTGGATGAGACCAAAGAAGGAGGTATAACTGCGTATGCCTTAGCGCAATCCTCTCTTGTTGCGCATGTTAAGGCTAAGTAAGACGAAGATCCGTACTTAGTGAATTTAAAAGGAGTCAAAAACAAAGAAATCACTACTTTCACCATAGGAAGTGATGGATTTTTGAAGTTGAATGATCGGTTATGTGTGCCTGATCTAGATGGGCTTAGGAAGGCCATAATAGAAGAAGCTCACAGTTCGAGGTACTCTATCCACCCAGGTTCTACCAAAATGTATCTGGACTTGAAAGAGTTGTATTGGTGGGAAGGCATGAAGAAGCAAGTAGCAGATCATGTGGCTAAATGTTTGAATTGCCAGCAAGTCAAAGCCGAGTATCAGAGGCCTGGTGGCCTAGCTCAACATATAGAGATACCACAATGGAAATGGGAGATGATTTATATGGATTTCGTAGTAGGTCTACCACGCGCATACCGTAAGCATGATTCAATTTGGGTTATTGTAGACCGACTGACAAAGTCCGCGAATTTCCTACCAGTAAAGACCACAGATTCCGCAGAGCAGTATGCACAGTTGTACATCAAAGAAATAGTCCGATTGCATGGTACTCCAGTTTCAATCATATCTGACAGAGGCCCTCAGTTCACGGCGCATTTTTGGCAGGCATTTCAGAAAAGATTAGGCACCAAAGTCAATTGAGCCCCGCTTTCCATCCACAGACCGATGGTTAGGCAGAAAGGACCATTCAAACTCTCGAAGATATGTTGCGAGCATGTGTTATAGATTTTGGAGGTAATTGGGATGATCACTTGCCACTTATAGAATTTGCTTACAATAACAACTATCAGGCCAGCATTGGTATGGCTCCTTATGAAGCGCTGTATGGGTGAAGATGTAGGTCTCTAGTGGGTTGGTGTGAATCGGCAGAGGTGCCATTGATTGGTCCAGAGTTTGTTTATGAGGCCTTATAGAAAGTCCAACTAATTAGAGAAAAAATTGAAAGCGGCTCAGAGTCGTCAAAAGTCCTATTCTGACAAGAGGCATCGTGACTTAGAGTTCATGGTTGGTGACAAGGTGTTTCTAAAAGTTTCACAAATGAAAGGAGTTATGAGGTTTGGTAAGAAGGGGAAACTTAGTCTTATATTTGTTGGACCTTATGAGATTATGAAAAAGAAAGGAAACATGGCTTGTGAGCTAGCGCTGCCCGTTGAGTTGTCCTCTGTTCATCCTGTTTTTCATGTGTCTATGCTTAGAAAGTACATTTATGATGAGTCGCGTATAATACCTGCCGATTCGATAGAAATTAAAGAAGGCTTGAATTATGAAGAGGTACCTATAGAAATTCTCGATAGACAAGTAAGAAAGTTGAGAACAAAAAATATAACATCTGTAAAAGTTTTATGGAGTAATCATGATTCAAAAGAGGCTACGTGGAAGGTCGTGGAAGATATGAGGAAGAAGTATCCTTATTTATTTGAAGAACAAGGTATGTGAACCTAGGTTTGGCTTGACATTTATATTTCATTTATTACATACAAGTTAGCTAGTGTTTATGTCCTTCTTAGATCATACTTAGTTGTTGTAGTAATTTAGTTTATGCCAGAGTATATTTAATTCATTAAAGTGATTTACTTTTGCTAAAGTGTTGTGCTTTAGATTCTTGTTAGTTATTGTGGTACTTCTTTGCCGGAGTGTGAGTAATTAATTTATGAGCTGTGTATGGTGCATACGAATGGCTTGTTATGGTATATTTGGTTATTGTTGGTGTAGTTGTGGTATTTGTGACAGTGATATTTTTTTGGATAGTCCAATTTACAGGGGAAACTTTGTCAAATTTTTTGAAAATGTAGGGAGTTGCCAAAATTTTGTGTCCCTTGGGAAAGTAAGTAGTGATAAGAAAACTTAAGAAGTTCAAGGACTTAAGGAATGATTGTTAGCTTAAGAATAAGTCCCTAGAAACATTCGAGGACGAATGTTTTTAAGGGGGGAGGGGGGGAGATTGTAACACTCCTCAAATATATAAAAGTTTCAAGACACGCTAAATATAGAATTTAATTTTTATACTTCTATTACGGATTTAAACCCTTATGATTAATTTTGAGTTACTTCTCTATTTATAAATAATTGGATATACAATTAGGGGAATATTAATAATTTTAATGTTATTAATTATTAAAAGTAGGTATAATTAAATACTAGTTAAGTGAAAAAAAAAAAGGAAAACCAATAAAGTGAAAAACGTGACGGCCTAAGCCCATAAAGGGCTGTTGGAAGTCAAAGGCGTGAATAGCCTTTTGAGAACAAAAACAGAATTGACATTCTGTTGCTCAACAAACAGAGGCAGCGACTCACGCAGAACGAAAAAAATCTAGGGTTCTTTACAAATCACTAATTCTTGAACCCAGTTATATAAAATTCCCTATTGTCAATAACCCTACAGTAGTAATAGGTAAGAATTGAATAGTTAATTCCCTTCTTTCTCTATATCAACAATAAATTCTATGTTTAGGGGTGAAACTTTAAAATTAATTAAAATGCACTGGTTGTTGTAGAATCAATTATTTGATGGGTATAAATTGGACTGGGGCCTACGTATTGGCTCGAGGAGTTTTGAGGTGAGTTGATATAACCCTTTATTAAAGTAGTTTAACTCACAAAAGCACGCATACTAGGTGTTTGATGAATTTCTTAAAAGAGTTTATATGTACTTAATTGGAGCGAGTGAGTACCTATTAACTTAAAATTGTTCTAGCTGAAGTTTAGGTGATTTATTAAGATATATGTGCATAAATTTTCAGATTTTTGTGTTATTCTTATACGCCATTTCATGTTGAAAATTCATGAAGGAGCAAGAATCTTTAGATATACTTTTGAATATTTATTTCATTCTTATGCCACGCTTTACCTTTAAGGATACCAGTATGAGTATGTATAGGATCTTTCAGAAAAGATTTAGACTTGAAAAGTCACAAGAAGACGTTTAGAAAGAAACGATTTTTGGGAGTATCCTCTATTCTGAGAAGGGGTCATCGTCCAGGCCGAGGGTCCCGACCAAGGCGTTGACTTCCTGAAACTACTTGTGCTAGAGTAGGGAGCACATGAGCCGAGTGTCTCGTTGCTGCAAATTTACTTATCCAGGCTAAGGTATGATACATGAGCCCTGAGAACCATGAAGCGAGTGGCACCTCGTGGATTGGGCCTATTCGATCAAGTTGGGATCGTACCCGTGGCGATCACACGGTGACTAAGACAGAAATAAGTCAGGATAGTTGGAGCTCCCAAAGTATAAAGTGGTTTTTTATAAGAAAGAAAAAGAAAAGAATTTGTTTTAGAATATTCATAAAGTGCTATTATGCAATTATTTTAGAATTGTTCTTATAAGCTTTTTGTTTTACATGAATTTTGAATTTTTGCTCGTAATGTATATGTTATTAAAGTTTCGTCCCCTATCGTTGAGACTCGCTGAGTACAATGGATGGTACTGACGTTCTCTTTTGGGAACCTACGTTGGTCTGCGGTACAACGTAGGAACCGGTTTTGCAGGCAAGCAGGCTTCGGGTTAGGACTTCCCTCTCTTCCAGTGCTATTGGTGAGCTCCACTTTTGTTCGTGGAGTATTCCTTAGAGTCATATTTACTTAGCTATGTCATTTTTTACTTACAAAACTGGGCAGGAAATATTATGTCCTGAGTAGTGCGTCAGTTTATCATAGAGGCTTCATAGACATAATCGTTGGGTTAGATTCAGATGTTTTTGATAATAACTGTCACGACCCAAGTTCCATTATAGTCCGTGATGGATCTCAACACCGTTGTTAGGCAAGCCAACCCTAATCAACTAATGAGTTCTCACCGTGGAATCTCGGTCATGTATCAGGAATGCACGCCGGACGGGTAGCTAGATGCACCTGCCTCAGATCCTGTACAATTAAGTACAGAAGCGTAGTATGAGTACATAAACAATATGTACCCAGTAAGTATCCAGTCTAACCTCGAAGAAGTAGTGACGAGGGGTCGACTTGACACTTACTAGGGCCGAAAATAATATAATTAAGTGTGACGCTAAGCATGGATGTCATGAATAAGTAACAGTTAGTAACAGGAAGTGACGGGTTCTTTCATATATAATATTTCAATTTCCGGCATTGCAGTTAACAATTTATATTTCAAGGCATTTAAAGCAGTTCAAATCACAAAAAGTACCAAGCAGATAACATACACAAATAATGCCGAGGTCGTACGGCCCGATCCAACATAATAATAAAATCTGCACTGTCGGAGGATCGAATTGCGCGAACCATAGATGCATCTATTATCCCGCTCGTGAATCATACATGCAACATGGTCAAATACGAATAAACACGTCAAACAGTCAATCAAGCATTCATAAAGAAAGCAGTTGCCCAAAATAATGTCAACTTCTCTTTAACGGTCAAGAATTAACTTTTTTTTTAAAAATTCATTTGCCAAGTTTGATATGATTTACGCAATTTAAGTTGACAACAAAGTTACAAGTACGGAAAGTAAAGCATGCTTTTGGGTCCTAGACTACTCGGACTTAAGCATAATAGTAGCTACGCACGGACTATCGTCACCTCGTGCGTACGTAGCCCCCGCAATTAATGACACTTATTCAATTATTTCTCCTATGGGGATAATTTCCCTCTTACAAGGTTAGAAAAGAGACTTACCTTGCCCCAAAGCTTACTTCCAAATACAAGAATGCGCTCAAACCCTCAAATCGAAGCCGAACGATCCAAAACAATTCAAATGGGGTAAGAACTAGTCAATATATGCTCAAGAGTTCATATTCTAACTATTGAAATACTTTCCCATCCCTAAATGCAAGGTTCCTAAAATTTATCCCCGGGCCATGTGCCCGGACTTCGGAAATTTTCGAAGAAATTTGTTACCCATAACCTTAGGATCAAGAATATATGATTTCTACTACATTCCATAACAAAATTCGTGGTTAAATCTCATTTTTATCAAAACCCTAAGTTTTACACTAAACCCATAATTTCCACTAATTTACATGTTGTTATCTACCCATGAACTATGTATAAAACTCACATTAAGTAGAAATTACTTACCTCGCAAAGCTAGGTTGAAATCTCCCCTTTTGAAGCTCCCAAATTGCCCAAGAATGGAGTGGAATGTGTCAAAAATGACAAACTCCCGTATTAAATGAAGGCCACTGCCTTCAGCGATTTCCGCACCTGCAGTGCATTGACCGCATCTGCGGACTCACTTTTGCGGGAGATTGTCCGCTTCTGCGGAATTGAGCCGAGCCAGTTGGGGCCACATTTGCGCTCGGGAGACTGCTCCTGCGGTAGGGAGCCGCATCTGCGGAACCTGGGCTCCTCCCCCTGGGCCGCATCTATGATGCTTCAGCCGCTTCTGCGGGCTCGCACCTGCGGCTGGCCAACCGCAGGTGCGGTTATGACAGCAACTGGAGCTTCAGCTCCTTCTCAAATTTTCAACTTAGCTCGAGCCTCATCTAATTAACGCTAGGGGCCCCCGGGGCCCCGCTCGAACATACCGACAATTTGGAATCATAAAACGGGCTCGCTCAAACCCTCAGAACACCCGAAACAACATTAAAACTGATGTTTTATACTTCAATACCACACGGGGGGGGGGGGGGAGATTCGTATGGTGACCAATTTTTTGTTTAAGCTGATTATGGAAGGACCTGGTTCTTCTATGTGTTCCTTCTACTACTGTTGTGGAATAATAAATGTAGAAAGTAAAGAACACAAGTAGTTTTACATAAAAAACACCCGGCTCAAAAGGTGAAAAAACCACGACCTACTACTCAGTAGGATTTTCCCCAACACTTCACTAAATCACTGAGCCAAAACAGCATTTACAAAACTCTTTGTAAACCTAAGGATTACCTCTAATCCCGTTGTAGCACACAGCCTCTAACTGTTGCGACAACTTCAAGTTAACTCTAACTTGAATACTCTGAGTACCTATTACAATTGCCTCTAGATAAAGCTGAAAGGTACAACATAAAACACCTACTACAATTAAACTAGAAATAAAGAAAGACACATAAAACTCTTTATGGAGCCGGTTCTTTAATCTGGTTCATGTAGCTTCAGGTTTGCACACTTGAATCACACACGAACTGCTTGCAAAATGCCTTGCTATTTTGCTCTCAATTCACGTTTAACTTGTGCATTTTTTTGCAACACTGTAATGTGAGAACATCCTGCAATTTATAGAGTTATTAGATGAAGAAATAACTAGAGTTTTGATGTAACTCTTCCTTGGTGGAAGAGTTCTAGTTGATTTCAACTTCTAACTCCTTCCCTATCTTGGATAGTGTTCTCTTTGATTAAGGAATCCTTCTCCTTATCAATTATGCAACCTTTTCGATAAGGAGATATTAAATACACCAATTTAAGCTTATCTCCTTCACGTGCATCCCACATGCTCGAATCTGCCCGTTTTTGTGCACCTGGGGGATGGACCTGAGGGATGGACCCAGTTCATGCCTAAGCTTCCTTTGTCATTCTTCAAAACTAACCTTCACTTGGACCAACAAATTCCCCCTTTTTGATGATGACAAACTCTGTGCTTTTCATAAGCTTAGGCCCTGTTTCAACTTAGCTCAACATCAACACAATGTTAGAAACATTTTTCCTTTTTATCACTTATCATCAAGGACCAGGTACATTACGCTATAAACATCACTGTTCAAAGTGTAAAGCACAACCTTTTTCCCCCTTTTGGAATCATTGAAAAGTTGCATAAAATATGAGATAATAAGATTTTAAAGCTTACTCATGGCTGCTGGGGCTACTTCAAATGCAATCATGGACTAATCATCATAGATCAAGCTAAGAATTTTAACCATCAAAGAAATATAAACGGACAGTTAGAGCAAAAATAGTGAATTTCATTGATGATTGATAAGATTCTACACAAAGCATAAGAAGAAATAAAAATACTGAAAACATCAGTAAAAGAAACAAAAAGTCCCGAACTAGGTCACTAGTTGATCTACACTAGGCTAGGAGGCTTAAGGCTGGGAAGAACTAGGTGCTTGGTTTTTGACTTGGAGGAGTTTCAGCATACCTTGAATAATGCCATCATTCTTCTCTTTTTCTCTTGCCAGCTCAGTTCTGAGAGCATCTCTCTCAGTCTCCACCTTAACCAACCTCTTATTCAACCTTTCAATCTCAGCATCCTTAGCCCCAGTTTCTTGCACCAAGGCTCTGACCTTGCTATTTACTGGTACCTTTTTGGATGAACTAGGTTCTTTAGGAGTGGCATTGACTTCATAATCTCAAGCAAGCAGAGTATTAACCTAAAAAATGATCCATGCTTGTACTAACCTCCCACTTTTTTATAGGTACATTGAAATGTGCAAGCACAGTTGTGAGAGTGAAGCCATAGGGAATGGTATGAGTTTTGGAGCCATTGATAACTCTTCAAGAAGCTGGATTATAGCTTTCAGTCACTTTCTTCAGTAGGTCTGCGAGGGTTTCCTGTTCAGATGGAACAGGTTCATCTATATTTTTCCCAAGTTGAACCAACCCCTCAGTAGCTTCGCCAAACCCACTTCCCCCTGTTCTGCTCAGACTCTCTTCTATTTCAGTAAATTCCTCTCCCCAAACAACCATTTCACCAGTTTCTTTTGTTAGACCAACAGGACTGGGTGAAGAATCAACCACTCTTGTACCCTTTCCCCTCACAGTACTCCTAGCACCCTTGCTCTCTTTTTCGTTTCCTTTTTATTTTTACCACTAGCTTCTCCAGATTCTGTAGTCTCAACACCTGTTATAGATCCTACCAGCACAAATCTATTCTCCAAATTTGCATCAACTTCAGAAATTATCTCAGGAGTAACTTTAGAATTAGACGATACCTGTTCAGTTTCGGAAGACCTACTTTCTTCCCCCTTAATAGCAGACTTAAATGAATCTTCAGATTTCTAGGATTCTTCTTCCCTACCTGCTTTCAGTTGCTTGTTTATTTTCTTGATTTGCTCTCCTTTAGTGACAATCTTACGAGTCATCACCTTTACTCTACTTTTCTTAGAGATTGGTGTGGTTGAAGGAGTGGTAGAAGGTGTGGAAGTGGTTTCCTATGGTGGTGATGAAGGATTTTCAGAGGTGTTTGACATATCTGGGCTAGGGTATGGAAGAGAATTAGATTGTGTTTGGAAGATGAAAGAGGAATGAGAGTTTTTGACGACTTGAGAGAGATGAAGTAAGGAATACACTAAAGCTGATCAATATACAGGGGAATAATTGATGGGGTAACTACAGCTTTTCAGACTCTTAGAAGTTTAATACGTTGGAGTATATCCCTAGAATCTAGGTAATTCCATTCGGTTGGGACTCTTTTGAACGGTCCTGGTTCACTTGTAATGAATAAGTCCAAACGCAGTTTGGTATTTGGTAGGACTCTGCTCATGATCCAAATATAGTTATTTCAAATTATGCAGAGTGTAGAAAACATACCGTGTTATCTTGATGAACCAGGTTCTTCACTGATAATTCTCTTGTGTGAGTCTAAATTTGCCAAAACAGCAAAAATATCATTAGAGATTAATGAGTCATTTTAACACATGGCACAAAAGTATACTATAGAAAGTATGAGACTGAGCAAGATTTAATCTAATTATACACAATTTACAGACTTTCTAACCAATTTTTCTTTTCAAATTTTTTTTTTCATTTTTTTTGGTTTAACCTTGAACTGGTCCTTTTAGGTGATCTTAATCATCCCTAATTCCAGCCTGTTCCTCTTAAAGTGATCTCTACTTAAGGGTTTTGTGAAGATGTCAGCAATTTGCTTGTCAGTAGCACAAAATTCCACAGTGATCAAGCCTTTCTCATAGTTGTCCCTCAAAAAATTGTGCTTAACATCTATGTGCTTAGTTCTCTTATGATGAACCGGGTTCTTTGTCATACTAATAGCACTAGTGTTATCACAAAAAATAGGGATGCAACCAACATCAATTCCAAAATTCAATAATTGTTGTTTGATCCACAACAATTGAGCACAACATGAAGCAGCAACAACATACTCCGCTTCAGCAGTAGATAAGGCCACTGAATTTTGCTTTTTGGTAGCCCATGACACAAGACATGAACCAAGGAAGTGTGCCATACTAGAGGTGCTCTTCCTATCCATAAGAAAACCTGAACTCGAGCACAAAGACCTACACAACACACAATGTCAGGTCTGCTAGCAGTGAGATATAAAAGAGAACCAATCATTCCCCTATACAACTTCTGATCAACAGATGAACCAGATTCATGTATATCCAATTTCGTGGATGTTGCAATAGGAGTGTTAATTTCTTTAGATGTTACTTCCTGATTTAGTTACTGAGGAATATGTTCATGGAAAGGTTCACTCGAGGTTTGAGGATCAGTTCCTCTCTAGTGAGTTCCCCCTGTCATGTTTCCCTGGGTGGAAGGACCTGTTCCATCACCAGTTCCTTCCTATGATGCATCTTCAGGCTGTACCGTGGTTTCACCATTTGAATTTCTTATCAGCCCAATCTCTTCATTATCTTGTTCCTGCCTCTCAGAAAGAATGTTTGTTTTAAAAAAAATAGCATATACATTTTTTCTACACACATAGTTTTTTTACTGTATATCTTATAAGCTTTACTATGTGAAAAATATCCCAAGAATACTCCCTCATCACTTCTGGGATCATACTTACCTAGGGAGTCTTTGCCATTATTATGCACAAAGCACTTGCATCTAAATGCCCTAAGATGGGATATATTTAGCTTTCTCCCTTTAAGTAACTCATAGGGAGTTTTCTCTACAAGAGGTCTAGTCATGCACCTATTAACGATGTAACATGCAATGTTTAGATCTTCTGCCCAGAAGCTATGGGGCAGTTTACTAGAAAGAAGCATAGTCCTAGCCATATCTTCAAGTGTCCTATTCTTTCTTTCAAGTACTCCATTTTGTTGTGGAGTCCTAGTGGCAGAAAAATTATGATCTATGCCATGCTCATCACAAAATTCAGCAAACTTGCATTTTTATATTCAGTTCCATGATCAGACCTAATTGATGCAAGTTGATTACCTAGTTGTTTCTATGTTTTTTTTAACAGAAGAAGTAAACATGTCAAATGCTTCATCTTTAGATGTTAAAAATAATGTCCATGTAAACCTAGAGTAATCATCAACAAGCACCATAACATATCTCTTACCACCTATGCTTAGAGTTCTCATTGGTCCACCAAAGATCCATATGGACCAGTTCCATCATTCTAGTGGTACTTACCATCTTCTTGCTTTTGAAAGAGGATCTTACCTGCTTCCCCCTTGCACAAGCCTCACAAACTTTGTCTTCCTTGAAATTAATGTTAGGCAGTCCTATCACCAAGTCCTTGGAGACTAGTTTGTTGAGTTGGCTTAGACTGGCATGTCCAAGTCTATTGTGCCAAAGGACGGGATCATTATCCAACACACTTAAACAAGTGAGTTCATTTTCTGAAAGTGTGGACAGATCTACAATGTAAATATTTCTTACTCTTTTTCCCTGCAAAACAATCTTGTCGGTGGTAAGATTTATCACAAAACATTTAGTAGAGGTGAATGCTACCAAGTTACCTCTATGACACAGTTGTGATACACTGATTAGGCTGTATTTTATGCCATCTATCAAGTAGATATTCTCAATAGAGTGAGAATCAATCTTACCTACCTTTCCAACCCCAATGATCTCACCTTTCTTCCTATTTCCAAAGGAGATATTACCTCCTTTGAGGTCCTCAAGTGAAAGGAACTAGTTCTTGCTACCTGTCATATGCTTTCAGCAGCCGCTATCCATGTACCATATTTGGCTTCTCCCCTTCACTTGGACCCGCAAAAGGAAATCAAGGGTTAGTCTTAGGAACCCAAACTAGTTTGGGTCCCTTTCTATAGGCAAAAGGGTGAATCAAATTCTTTTTGGCCCATCCTGGCAGCCTACTTTTCTCTTGAACAAATATTTTATTCTTTTGACTAGCCTTTTCTTTTGCATTACATTCACTTTTATGGTGACCAGTCTTACTACAGTGTGTGCAGATTCTGTTCTCAGGAAGTATGAGGTACTTGCTTTTAGGATCCCACTTAGGTGCAGGGGTCCCGTAGCCAAGTCCTCTCTTATTGCTACTATGGTGTTCATGTAGCCATCAACGTGCATTGGAGGACCTATTCCATTTACAAGTTTTGTCTAGCTCGTGCTTAACCTTGCCTAGATCCTCCTTAAGGACTCTTATTTGCTCATCTCTTTTGTACAACTCGTCTTTCATTTTTCCTAGGTTTTCTTCTAATGTGAGTTGTGTGTGATCAACTTTCTTTTTACCTGTTCCTAATTTCAGTGTTAGATTTTCAGATCTTAGCTCTAGGACAGTGGTGTAAATTTCATGAACCTGATTCTTTAACTCAGCATTTTTCCCTAAGTTCCAGATTTTTGCACTTAGCTTTCAAAATCACACACTTCTTAGACAACTGTTCGATTTCATTGTTTAGATCCTCAGATTCATCAATGAAATCAAGGAGTAACTCAGATAGCCTTTCTTTAGACAAAAATTTGATCTTGTCTTTGAGATGAATTATACTTACCTCAGATTCCTCATCGGATTTTCCAATTGCCATAAATGCTTGTTCATCTCCATCTTCACCCTCTGAGTCCTCATCTGAGCTTTCTCCCCAGGCAGCAACCATAGCCTTTGTTGATCCTTTGTTCTTCTTGGGTTGAACCTGTGCCTTCTTCCTGTGCCTTCGTTCAGCTCTCTCCTTCTTCCATTCAATTTCCTATTGAGGGCAGTTTTTGATGTGGTAATCAGTCTTCCCACACTTGTAACACCCCTCATTGGTTTGTTTTTTCAGGAACCCTTGGTTTGCTGTAACTTCCACTTCTTGAAGGACCCTTTCCTCTCATTAGGTACTTCTTGAAGTCCTTTGTGATCATGGTCATTTCATCCTCCTCTAGATCAGCACCTTCAGTGATTCTGAATGCCAGGCTCTTTTCCTTCTTGGGTGCATCCATCTTCATGGTTTGCCTTCTAAGTTCATAGGCAGTGAGATTTCCAATTAGCTCATCCAACTTAAGAGTGGAAATGTTCTTCGATTCCTGAATAGCAGTGATTTTGCTTTCCCAAGAGACTGGCAGAACCCTTGTCAATATCTTCTCAACTTTGTCTTCTTCAAGAATAACCCTTCCAAGAGACTTAAGTTCATTTGTCAGTGTAGTGAACCTTGTATACTCTCTTGGATGGTTTCCCCTTCCTTCATGGTGAAATTCTCATATTGAGAATACAGCAGTGTTCCTCTGGACCTCTTCACTTGAGGTGTTCCTTCATGAGCCACTTGCAAAGTGTCTCAGATTTCCTTAGCAGTGGTACAACTTTGAATTCTACTGTACTCGTCTGGACCAAGTGCACACACAAGCCATTTCTTGGCCTTAGCATTCTTTTTCCATTTCCTCAAGTCCAAAGCATTGCAGTCAACTCTTGTTTTTGGCACGTCTACTCTTTCAGCATTCTTCTTTATGGTAGCCAGGGGACCATTAGTGACAATGTCCCATAGCTCATAATCTTCTCCGATGATGTGATCTCTCATCCTGTTTTTCCACCAAGAGTAGTATTGGCCATTAAAGAGTGGAGGCCTATCAGTGGATTGACCTTCCCAGTTTCCAGGCGGTGCGCTCATCTTGATCTGTTCCTAAGGTGTTAGCCTCTTCAAGGGTAACCCGCTCTGATACCAATTGATGTTTTATACTTCAATACCACATAAGAGGGGGGGGGGGGTCATTTGTGTAGTGACCAATTTTTCGCTTAAACTGATTATGGAAGGACCTGGTTCTTCTATGTGTTCCTTCTGCTACTGTTGCGGAATAATAAATTTAGAAAGTAAAGAACACAAGTATTTTCACGTGAAAAACAACCGGCTCAAAAGGTGAAAAAACCACGACTTACTACTCAGTAGGATTTTCCCCAACACTTCACTAAATCACTAAGCCAAAACAGCATTTACAAAACTCTTTGAAAACCTAAGGATTACCTCTAATCCCGTTGTAGCACACAACCTCTAACTGTTGCGACAACTTCAAGTTAACTCTAACTTGAATACTCTGAGTACCTATTACAATTGCCTCTAGATAAAGATGAAAGGTACAATATAAAACACCTACTACAATTAAACTAGAAATAAAGAAAGACACATAAAACTCTTTATGGAGCTGGTTCTTCAATCTGGTTCATGTAGCTTCAGGTTTGCACACTTGGATCACACACGAACTGCTAGCAGAAAGCCTTGCTATTTTGCTCTCAATTCACGTTTAACTTCTGTGTTTTTGTGCAACACTGTAATGTGAGAACATCCTACAATTTATAGAGTTAGTAGATGAAGAAATAAGTAGAGTTGTAATGACTTCTAACTCCTTCCCTATCTTGGATAGTGTTCTCTTTTGATTAAGGAATCCTTCTCCTTATCAATTATGCAACCTTTTCGATCAGGAGATATTAAATACACCAAGTTAAGCTTATCTCCTTCACGTGCATCCCACATGCTCGAATCTGCCCCGCTTTTGTGGACTTGGGGGATGTACCAGAGGGATGGACCTGGTTCATGCCTGAGCTTCCTTTGTCAATCTTCAAAACTAAACTTCACTTGGGCTAATAAAAACTAAGAATCACACCCTAAAACCAATTGGATCAAACTTATGAACTTCAAGTTCTTCAATCTACTTCTAATGTGCCGAAACGTACTTATACTACTCGGAATGATACCAAATTTGGCGTGCAAGTCTTAAATGGAATTATGGAACTATTCTCGATCTCGGAATTCCGTTCTGACCTCGATATCACAAAAACCCGCTCCAAACCAAATTTAAAGAACTTCAAAATCCTTAAGGAATCAACTTTCACTCTTTGGCGCCAAAACGCTCCCGGGTCATCCAAAACCCGATCCGGACATACGCGCAAGTCCAAAATCATCATACGAACCTGTTGGAATCTTCAAATCCCGATTCCGAGGCCGTTTACTCGAAATGTTGACCGAAGCCAAACTTGGCCTTTTAAGCAACCTTAAGGAACCAAGTGTTCCGATTTCAACCCAAACTCTTCCAAATCCCGAACCAACCATCCCTGCAAGTCATAAATTACTAAAAACAAGTACGGGAAGTCTTATTTAGGGGAACTGGGTTCTAGAAGGCAACGACCAGTTGGGTCGTTACATTCTCCACCTCTTAAACAAACGTTCGTCCTCGAACGGGTTTAGATTCATACCTGAAGTGCTAAATATGCATGGATATCTGCTTGGCATGTCCTCCTCGGACTCCTAGGTCGCCTCCTTGACCGGTTGGCCCCTCCACGGATCCTTTACTGCGGAAATCCTCTTAGATCTCAATTGGCGATCCTGTCTATCTGCAATAGCAATTGGCTTCTCCTCATACCCCAAGCTCTCATCTAGCTGAATAGTGCTGAAGTCTAACACGTGCGATAGGTCGGCATGGTACCTCCGGAGCACAGACACATGAAAAGTCGGATGAACTCCCGGTAAGCTCAAATGGGCCTATAAAACTGGGGCTCAACTTGCCCTTCTTTTCGAATCTCATAATACCCTTCATCGGCGAGACTTTCAAGAGAACCTTCTCGTCGACCATGAATGATACATCCTGCTCCTTCTGATCTGTGTAACTCTTCTGTCTGGACTGTGCTGTGTGAAGTTATTCCTGGATCAACTTTACCTTTTCCAAGGCATCATTCACCAAATCTGTACCATATAACTTAGCCTCGTCAGGCTCAAACCACCCGATGGGAGAACAACATCGTCGACCATGTAAAGCCTCAAATGGAGCCATCTCGATAGTGAACTGATAACTGTTATTGTAAGAAAACTCGGCCAAAGGCAAGAACTGATCCCACTGTCCTCCAAAGTCAATCACACATGCTCTAAGCATGTCCTCCAGAATCTGAACTGTCCGCTCTAATTGCCCGTCGGTCTGCGGGTGAAATGTTGTACTGAGCTCCACACGGGTTCCCAACACACTGTGTACGGCTCTCCAGAAACGGGAAGTAAACTGAGGGCCTCTATCTGATATGATAGAATCAGGCACACCGTGTAACCGAACTATCTCCCGAATATAGATCTGAGCCAACCTCTCTAAAGAATAGGTAGTCACAACCGGAATGAAGTGCGCCGACTTGGTCAACTTGTCGACAATGACCCAAACTGTATCAAACTTCCGCAAGGACCGCGGCAGCCCAACTACAAAGTCCATAGTAATGCTCTCCCATTTCCACTCAAGTATAGGCCTCTGCTGAAGTAGGCCACCTGGCCTCTGGTGCTCATACTTAACCTGCTGGCAATTCAAGCACCTAGACACATATTTAACTATGTCTTTCTTCATCCGCCGCCACTTATAATGCTGCCTCAGGTCACGATACATCTTCGTAGAACCTGGCTGAATAGAATACCGTGAACTCTATGCCTTCTCTAGAATCTTCTCCCTCAAGCCATCGACATTAGGAACACATAGGCGACCCTGGAGTCGTAGAACACCATCCTCGCCAATAGAAACCTCCTTGGAACTACCCTGTAGTACCGTCTCTCTAAGAACTGCCAGATGCGGATCATCGAACTGCCGAGCCTTGATCTGTCCCAATAATGAGACTGAGCAACAACAGGCGCAAGGACTCGGCTGAGCTCTGAAATATCCAACCTCACAAGTCTGTCAGCCAAGGACTGAATGTCGAAAGCTAGTGGCCTCTTCTCCGCTGAAATGAATGCCAAGCTACCATTCTCTCTGCCTTCCTGCTTAAGGCATCCGCGACCACATTTGCCTTGCTAGGTTGATAAAGAATGGTGATGCCATAATCCTTCAGTAACTCAAGACATCTACGTTGCCTCAAATTGAGATCCCTTTGCTTTAACAAATGCTGTAAGCTGCGATGATCAGTATAAACCTCACATGACACCCCATACAGATAATGCCTCCATATCTTAAGAGCATGAACAATCACTGCTAACTCTAGATCATGCACGGGGTACTTCTTCTCATGAATCTTCAGCCGACGCGAAGTATATGCAATTTAGATCTGAGCCAACCTCTCTAAAATATAGGTAGTCACAACCGGAATGAAGTGCGCCGACTTGGTCAACCTGTCGACAATGACACAAACTGTATCAAACTTCCGCAAGGACCGCGGCAGCCCAACTACGAAGTCCATAGTAATGTTCTCCCATTTCCGCTCAAGTATAGGCATCTGGTGAAGTAGGCCACCTGGCCTCTGGTGCTCATACTTAACCTACTAGCAATTCAAGCACCTAGCCACATATTTAACTATGTCTTTCTTCATCCGCCGCCACTTATAATGCTGCCTCAGGTCACGATACATCTTTGTAGAACCTGGCTGAATAGAATACCGTAAACTCTGTGCCTCATCTAGAATCTTCTCCCTCAAGCTATCAATATTAGGAACACATTGGCGACCCTGGAGTCGCAGAACACCATCCTCGCCAATAGAAACCTCCTTGGCACTACCCTGCAGTACCGTGTCTCTGAGAACTGCCAAATGCGGATCATCGAACTGCCGAGCCTTGATCTGTCCCAATAATGAGACTGAGCAACAACAGACGCAAGGACTCGGCTGGGCTCTGAAATATCCAACCTCACAAGTCTGTCAGCCAAGGACTGAATGTCGAAAGCTAGTGGCCTCTCCTCCGCTGAAATGAATGCCAAGCTACCCATTCTCTCTGCCTTCCCGCTTAAGGCATCCGTGACCACATTTGCCTTGCCCGGTTGATAAAGAATGGTGATTCCATAATCCTTCAGTAACTCAAGCCATCTACGCTGCCTCAAATTGAGATCCCTTTGCTTGAACAAATGCTGTAAGCTGCGATGATCAGTATAAACCTCACATGACACCCCATACAAATAATGCCTCCATATCTTAAGAGCATGAACGATCGCTGCTAACTCTAGATCATGCACGAGGTATTTCTTCTCATTAATCTTCAGCTGACGCGAAGCATATGCAATACTCGCCCCCCTCCCCTCCCCCCTCCCCCTCCGTACATCAATACACAACCCAAGCCAACGTGTGAAGCATCGCAATATACCATATACATCCCCGATCCAGAAGGCAATACTAGGATCGGTGTTGTAGTCAAAGCAATCTTGAGCTTCTGAAAGCTCGCCACACAATCATCGGACCAACGGAAAGGAGCACCCTTCTGGGTCAATCTAGTCAAAGGTGCTGCAACGGATGAAAAACCCTACACAAATCGACGTTAATAACCTGCTAACCCTAGGAAACTCCTGATCTCAGTAACTGAAGTAGGACGTGGCCAACTCTGAAATGCCTTAATCTTCTTGGGATCCACCTTAATAGCCTCTCCTGATACAACATGCCCCAAGAATGCTACCGACTCAAGCCAAAACTGACACTTGGAGAACTTAGCATATAGTTTCTGTTCTCGCAATGTCTAAAGCAGTACTCTCAAATGTTGCTCGTGCTCCCCCAGTCTACGTGAGTAGATCAAGATGTCATCAATGAAGTCAATATCAAAGGAATCAATATAAGGCCTGAACACCCTGTTCATCAAGTCCATAAACGCCGTTGGGTATTGTCAAGCCGAAGGACATTACCTGAAACTCATAATGGCCATATCTAGTACGGAAAGCAGTCTTCAGGACATTTGACTACCGAATCTTCAGCTGATGATACCCTGATCTCAAGTTGATCTTAGAGAACTCCCTAGCACCCTGCAACTGGTCGAACAAATCATCAATGCATGACAACGGGTACTTGTTCTTGATGGAAACCTTGTTCAATTGGCGGTATCAATGCACATCTGCATAGTCCCATCTTTCTTCTTCACAAACAACACTGGTGCACCCCAAGGTGACACACTCGGTCTAACAAACTCCTTTGCTAATAACTCGTTAAGCTGCTCCTTCAATTCCTTCAACTCTTTCGGAGCCATAAGGTACAGTGGGATAGATATAGGCTGGGTACCTGGAGCCAAATCAATACAAAAATCAATATCATGATCCGGTGGCATGCCTTGAAGGTTAGAAGGAAACACATTGGCGAACCTTCAGACTACTGGAACTGAATTAATCGCCGAGGACTCTGTGGTGGTGTCCCGAACATAATCTAGATAAGCCAAACAACCCTTCTCGACCATATGTCGAGCCTTCAAAAAAGAAATAACCCGACTAGATGTACTAACTGAGGAACCCCTCAACTCCAACCTTGGTAACTCTGGCATCGCTAAAGTAACAGTCTTGGCATGGCAATGTAGGATGGAGTAATATGGGGATAACCAGTCCATACCCATGATGACCTTAAAGTCAGTCATATCAAGCAACAAGAGATCTACTCTAGTCTCAAAACCATAAAATGTGACCACACAGGAGCGATAGACCCGATCCACAACTACAGGATCGCCCACAAGAGTGGACACATAAACGGGAGTACCCAAAGACTCACGAGGGATGTCAAGGAAATGATCAAAAAGAGATGACACATATGAATAGGTAGACCCTGGATCAAATAGTATTGAAGCATCCCTACCGCAGACGGAAATAATACCTGTGATAAGGGCATCTGAGGCCAATGCATCTGGTCGGTCTGGCCGGAAAAACATAGAATCTGGCTGGAGCGCCGGTTGGCTGGCCTCCACCTGACTGAACCGTAGCTGGCTGACCTCCCCCTGCCTGGCCTCCACCTCTACGACGACCCCTACCAGTCCGCCCTATGCCTCGAAGCTGCCAGACAACGGGTGCTGTAATCATGGGCTGCTAACCCTGCTGCACTGCTTTGCCCTCTAAGCAGGTCCTCTTCATGTGTCCCGGATCTCCACACTCGTAACAACCTCTCGGCACCATAGATTGCTGCCCTGAAGTCTGGCCCTGATGGCCTGAATAACCACTAGAGGAACCCTGTTCGCCAATGGTGGGCGATACGAACTCTCTGGCATGGCACTGAAATGAGCACTGGAAGACTCCTGATGACCAGAATACCCGCCGGAGGAACCCTGAATAGCTGGTGGGAGGTAAGACTCTCCGGCATCGCACTGAAATGAGGCCTCACTGGAGCACCTCGAGGAGGTGGTGAGGGATACCGAATATGGGGGCTTGTTGGGCTGTCCCCTCCCAAACTGATCTCTGCCCTTAGTCGGGGCACCTCTAAACTCTTCAGAAAATTGAGTTCTCTTGTCCTGCTGCATTTGCTCTCTACCTCTCAGACGGTAGCCCTCAATCCTCCGAGAAATCTTCACTACCAGCCGATAAGCAGTCCCTATCTCAACCTCTCGGGCCATGTTGGCCCTAATACCTGAGTGCAACCCTGCAACAAACCTCCGCACTCTCTCTGTGTCAATAGCAAGTATTATCAGTGCATGGCGAGATAGCTCAGAAAACCTCGCCTCATAGTCGGTCACCGACATCCGACCCTACTCAAGTTGCTCAAACTGATACCGCAATTCTTCCCTCTCAGAGGGTGGAATATACTTATCCGCTGTGTGAACTGGCCCCAAGTAATGGGAGGAGAACCCGCTGGCCTGCCAATAACATAAGACTACCACCATCTACAGGCCCTGCCCTCCAGTTGGAAAGTAGTGAAGTCAACCCCGTGAGACTCCAATATCCTCATATTGTGCAGTCTGTCCCTGCACCTATCAATGAAATCCTGGGCATCCTCATGACGCTCGCCTCCAAAGATAGGAGGGTGTAGCCTAGTCCATCTGTTCAATAACTTTTGCGGATAGCTGCCCGCAGCAGGTTTGGGCTCGGGTACCACTGCGGCAACTGGCTGGGCCCCATCCGCGAGTAGTGCACTTGGAGTATGATACACTGCAGCTGCATGACCAGGAGCCTGAGCAGTAGAGGCCTGTGCTCCCCATCCCGCCTGAGATATGGCTAGGTTTGCTGGAAATAAACCAGCCTAGGTCATAGAATCCATGAACCGCAACATACGGCCCATGACCTCCTGAAAGCCCAGTGTTGTCATGATGTCCGTCGGGGTAGGTTCTGCTGCGGGCACCTCACCCTGCTCCTCAATAGTAGGATCCCCTGCAGGATCCGCTGGTGGTGCAACTGGGGCAGCTCTAGAATGCCCTCGTTCCCTACCTCGGGCTGGTGCCCTCCCCTGGCCTCTGCCTCGCCCTCTAGCAATGGGGGGAGCAACTCCTCCCGGCTCTGGAACGTCAGCCGTGCGCGTCCTCACCATCTGTGAGATAATAGAAGAAGGAAATTTAGTATACCATCAACTGCATGATAGAAGATGAATAAAGAGTAGTTTCCTAACACCCTATAGCCTCTCCAAGATAAGTACAGACGTCTCCATGCCGATGCACATGACTCTATTAAGTTTGCCCATGACTTGTGATACCTACGTGAACCTAGTGCTCTTATACCATGTTGTCACGACCCTAGTTCCATTATAGGTTGTGATGGCGCCCAACACCGTTGTTAGGCAAGCCAACCCTAATCAACTAGTGAGTTCTCATTTATTTTAGTAAACAATCTCAACATTTACATAACTTAAATTTAAAACTATCGATATTTAACAAATTTATAAGGCAATTGAATCGGGAAAGACTAAAGGGGATCATAATAATAGGAATACTACACAAAAATAATACTCTACTAATGTGTGTGCCAGGATCTAGTGTCACAAGTACGAGGGCTACTAGTAGAATGTACAAAATATAACTATCCTACTACCTGAAATAGAATAGACAGTAATAAACAAAAGAGAGACTCCGGCATGCTGCTGAACGACTCAGAAGGGGGCAGCTCACCGTGGAATCTCGGTCAAGTATCAAGAACGCGCGCTGGACGGGTAGCTAGATGCACCTGCCTCAGATCCTGTACAATTAAGTACATAAGCGTAGTATAAGTACATAAACAATATGTACCCAGTAAGTATCCAGTCTAACCTCGAAGTAGTGATGAGGGGTCGACTTGACACTTACTACGGCCGAAAATAATATAATTAAGTGTGACGTTAAGCATGGATGTCATGAATAAATAACAATTAATAACAGGAAGTGACGGGTTCTTTCATAAATAATATTTCAGCTTCCGGCATTTTAGTTAAAAATTTATATTTCTAGGCATTGAAAGCAGTTCAAATCACAGAAAGTACCAAGCAGATAGCATACGCAAATACTGCCGAGGTCGTATGGGCCGATCCAACATAATAATAAAATGTCCAGTGCCGGGGGGTCAGACGGTGCGAACCATAGATGCATCTATTATCCCGCTCGCGAATCATACATGCGACGTGGCCAAATACGAATAAACACGTCAAACAGTCAATCAAGCATTCATCAAGAAAGCAGTTACCCAAAATAATGTCAATTTCTCTTTAACGGTCAAGAAAATGATATTTAACTTTTAAACAAAAATTCATTTACCAAGTTCGATATGATTTACGCAACTTAAATTGACAACAAAGTTACAAGTACGGAAGTAAAGTATATTTTTGGGTCCTAGTGCGTACATAGCTGATTGGGTCCAACCCTACACCACTATAGAGTGGCAAGATCGGTCGATGCAGCTTTTACTCGAGAAGGTCGGGATTAAATCCACAGGGAGCTAGAATAAGTTTGGGATTGGGTTCCTGTCACGCCCCAAAACCGAGGGGCACGACCGGCGCTCAACCGAGCATGCCCGACTGAGCAAGCCTATTAGGTTTCATTCTACCCGAAATTAATTCATGAATAACAAGGAGATGAACTTCATAAATCCTACTTTATGAGCATTACATTGACAATTTTTATCTTTTTCTTTCATTAACAATTCAACCATACTAACCAAATTATTACAATTAATAGATACGAAGCTAACATTCTGCCGAATAACAACATATCTAGTTCAAATTTTTAATACCCGACACCACCCACAATCGGTCTACGGAGCCTCTAAGTACAACTGAAGAGTAATATGGAAATGTCGGCAACAGGGCTCCGGCTATACCTCAAAATACAAAGTACATGATAAACAACGATAGAGGACCCCGAAATGAAGTGGGGCTCACCAAGTCGGCTGAAAGGAAGATGCATCACTAGCTGCGACCAACACTGCCTGCTATGGAAAAACCAACATCCATATAAAGATGTAGCACCCCCGGTAAAAGGGACGTTAGTGCCGTCGAATAGCACTAGTATGTATAAGTAAACACCATCTCATTACAAAGAACAACCATACAAGAACAAAGAGATCATAAGGATTCAAGAAAAGCATTAAACAATCACTACATCATCAAATAAAAGGAATCATATAGCTTTCACATAATTTCCATAGCTTTAGTTTGGGGCATTTAATACTGTTCATCATCATTCACAATACCACCGCTTTCTTGAGCGGAGTCCGATCACGACCCGATCGGCTAGGTTGCCTCATTTGAGACATGTACCTCAATCACAATCTCATTCTCACTTTCCGGAATTTAATATCAGCACAATACCACCATGTGTGCGGCATGGCGTCCGATCACGGCCCGATCGGCTAGGCCGCCTTACCAAGGCGTTGTTCCTTTCTCATTAATCATCTCATTTCAATCTTTATTTCACATATATCAATTCATAGGCACTTAGGGCCACAATTATCACATCATGCTTGGCACTAGGCCACATTTCATAACTATCATTCCACATCACTTTCACTTTCAACATCAAACTTGCAATTTAAGATAATGGACACATACAAGAGCAATTCAAGTTATAAGCATAGAGAGGAATTCTCATGATTCGGCATAATAATCACAATTTAAACTTGACTTGAAATCTAGGCAATTTAGCATATAGTTCACATTCTTCACATATCCCCAATTTACCAAGAATAGCACATTGAACACATTGAGACACACCTTTCACATATATTCTTGCAACACCAAATCCTTTGAAATAGCAAATACTACATAAATCAAATTCCGTACTTAAAACATATGCAGGGACACCATGGGAGTTCAATTTCTAAGAAGAGAGTGTTTTAGCCATACATACCTTGATTAAGCTTTCCTTAAGTTACTACAACGTTCCGAAAATTCTAGCAATCCCAATCTACTTTGAGACATAACAAAATTGAACACAAATTTGGAAGGTATTCATGGTTTCAGCTCATTTGAGCATTTTATCAAATACTAGTTGTGCATCTTGATTTCAAAGCTCTTTTACAAGATTTCCTTCATTCCCCAACCCAATCTTTACTTATTTATGTTCAAAAATCTTCCCACAAACCTAATTTGTTAATGCATGTATACATAATACTATTGCACCCAAGAATAATACCTCAATAATCCCATCTTATACCCAAAACTCGAAATTAAAGTCTAGTGTATAGAACCTTACCTCTTAGATGAAGATCTTGTGATTGGTTTCCTTGATTCTTGAAGATTGATGGAAGATTGAATGGTTAGAATGTTAGGCTCCCTCATTCTCTCTAAAAAATTCTCTTAACTCTCTCTAAAATAATCAGAATATTGCCCCAAATGAAACCCCAAAGCCTATATATTAAAATAGGGTCGGGTCATGAAAATAGGAAGATTAACCCTCCGAATTTGGGTCTACGGTCGCGTAATGGACCGCAGAATGGGTATGCTGGCTGCAGACGCGCCGTAAAACCCGGTGCCCAGAATTGGGCTACACTGGTCCAGTTTGCGACCAGATTTGCGATCGCAGACCAATTATGCCGACCGCATAATGGTTTTGCGATCGCAGAACTGACACAGGATCACATTTTTCCAGCCTATGGTAATTTGATCATAATTTTGTGTAGGAATGTCCAAATGACGAACGGTTTGAAGCGTTGGAAACTAGACTCGAAGACCTTTCATATGATAGGTTTTTGATCACATAAAACCTTATACATATTTAGATATGCTCGTTCAAAGTGTGGACTTATGCAAACTCATTTGGAATTTTAGCCCATTAAGAAATTTTCTAACGTGACTTAGACATAGGCCTCCCACTAGACCCCACATTACTTATTATATGACTTATACACTTATTTAACAAATCCAATTTATGCTCATCATGTTAATAGCACATAAAACATTATAATTAGCCTACATGGCACCACGAAATCCTAATTTACTTAGCGAAATTTTCTGGGGCCTTACATTGTTCCCCGCTAAGGATCATTCGTCCTCGAATGAGAGGTAGAGCCCGCCCCAAACACCTAACCTAACATATCTCTTTTCTAACCTACCTCAAATCTCTAAATTTTGACTAACTCCCAAATTTTTCAGAAATTTCAGCAGAGTCTCCTTTGTAACTAGGACTATCCACCTGCCACAGAACCACCAAAACCATCCTAAAAACACATCCACAACTTGACAAAGCACCACAAGGTATATATCAATAACACGAACCTCAGTATTACAAGCACTACATTATCACAATGATACCTGGACATGGACTGCACATTTTTAAATCATAACACCTAGAAGGTACCTTTCAAGTCAAAACCAACTGCTATACAATCAAGAGAAAATATTTTATTTTCATAACACTCTCGGCCTTCAATGCGGCCTCTTATGCTTACAGACTTCGCCATGACACATTCGCGGAAGCAATGTCCACCCCCAAACTTACCTAACAAGGATGACAAATAGATACCCTTCATAGGTCAACTATACATTAACTTCTCCTTCAATAATTTACACCGGAATGATGCACAAAGAATTTCCAACTACTTTCTTAGACATAGACACATGAAAATAGATAATACAGGGAGATCAACGATGGGGAAACATCATACTCAAAGTGCAGCCTAATGTGAAACACACTTATGTCACCTTCATTATCAATTCACATAACATCTTCAGGGGGGAAAATATTTGAGATCAACCTGTTCACCCTCTTAAACTCTAAATCTTTAGGCGAACACTCATATTAAACCCTTGATGACCTTCAATAGTTAATTTAAGATGTGCTATCATAAACTGACCATAAAATTACCTATCGAATATATGTGATCACACGGGGATGATCCCCATTTCACATGTTTGGACCTTCAATACCTAATACATTTAATGCAATGAGGAACAACAGAGTTCAAGATTGGGCTGGAGTTATCCAGGAATTCATTAATGCGCTGAGCAGAGTACTTTCTGAGGTTATATGCTAAGGGACATGAAAATTACTACTAACAATGTTGTCAGGGTTAATCATTGTGATGACATTAATTATTAGACAAATGAGGCATATGGGTAACTAGTACATCGGCAATAGGAATAATTAAGGATGAATATTCAAGTACGTGACCCAGTCGTCTCATAGAGTGTAGGGAAAATCAATTTATCAAGAATGAGAATACTCTGGCACCTTGAATGCGATATGGGTTTCAAAATACATGAAGTTGAATTACACTCCTAACGTTAGTTGACACAAGGAATCTATGCCACAAGCCCATGAGGATGAAAAGGAAGTTAAACACATATGAGATTATCATAATTCAAACAGCTTAACCCTCCTGATAATTGATCCTATATAAGAGAACTAAAGGTACGATAACTTATCTTCCAAATCAATAGCTCATGATATGTGCCAAAATCTGAAGGCATCTAATCTCAACCTTTCACGAGTAAAACCACATAGCTAGGACATCTGAATATTGAGACGAAATCATGTATTGGTTAGAGGGTTTCTAATGGTTAACATGATGCTCCGGGGAGAAAGACAAATGACACTCCTATCCACCCAGGGAGGCGGAATACCAAGGGTAGCAAAACTCCCCTCACATGACAATGACATAGTCAATTATTCTAGAAGTCGAGTGAGCAGAAGGCCACATAACCCATCCAATCCGACCCATTTAAGACTTTTGAAAAGGGGACACACTTTGGTTTGAAATCATGGCAATATAAGCTTGAACTTAGGGGAAATCATTACTTTTGGAACCCATGAGACAAGCCCATGTAGCCCTAGAAAATCGTTAACAATGGCGAGAAAGTACTTAAAACCATTACGAGTTGCTGTAGAACAAGGCCTCAAAGTGTCCACATGGATAAGTTTGAAAGAATGAGACATCTTAATGCATTTACTGGGGAAAAGTAACCTAGGTTATCTAGTCATAGAGACAAGCAGAGCAGATAAATGAAAAGAAAGTGAGAGAGCCTATGGAAGTAACCTTTACATTGTAACCACTAGGAAGGGTGGTAATATAAAGGGATTACGCGAAGCTAAATTTCTGAAAGAAGATCTTTGTATTTATTCACGTGATGTATAGCTCTAGAATTCAAAAATCCAATTATGTTTAGCAACTCTACTTCATAATGAAGCACTACAACACACTTCTACGCAACCAGCTATTACAAGCCATATTGGGAGATGCTAGAAGACTTGACTGAGAGAAAGGCTTTGACACATGAATGTGTTACTAGGTGTATTGCTCCTTGGCCAACCCAAAACCAAAAGGCGAGAGTTAGACTGATAAGCAGATCTTTCGACTAGCACATGTGTATATAATCTATTATCTAAGGAGATCATTCAATCTCAGCAATTGCGGCATGCTATCGAACAAGAAGGATATGTTCTCTCATGGTTATCGAACAAGTGTGGGGAAACTAGCACAATGAATTCACTAACTAAGGAACACAATTATCACATGTTGTGGAGGTGTAAAGAGAAAATAAACATTTGTTATGAGCTGGACATGCTTCTGCTATATTAACTACCAACTGCAATACACGACCACGCCACGGGCAATCACGATACCAGGAACAAAGTGAGCTACTTACTGCGGGATGTCCCAAGTGGACATGAATGTTATACTAAGATGGCGACACAAGATCTTCCTATGACGGGGATGTGAGGATCTCAATTTTCAGAGAGACTTTATGCACACAGTGACCATTTCGATTGACATGCACTCATGTGATAGGTGTTAAGGTATTCTTTTTTGTTACTAGACATTGAGAAGCTTTCATGATGATACTCGCAAGAGAGTAGAGTGATTGTTCAAACCATATAAGCCATATACACAAGTGAGTAAAAGAGTGACTCGAGAAGGATCGCAACACTGGGATGCTTTACATGGAACTTGACACCACATAGGTAAACTTTACGACTGTCACACCTCCTTTTTACACACCTACCCCGAAGGATAGTGTATAAGGGAGTTTTCCCATTTAAATTGACATTATTCGAAATGGGATTATTTATTTGATTTTTAGAGTCCCCACTTGGGAAAGGATTGGCTTTTGGTGTCCAAGTCACCGGTTTAGCTTGAATCCCAAATCGAGAAAAACTTCGACTTCCCAATTGGAGTCTGCGAACCAGAAATTGTGAATAAGGAATTCAGTTGACCCGAGGGAAAGTGTTAGGCACCCCCGGATCCCGTGGTTCTAGCACGGTCGCTTAAATTATTATAAATGGCTAAAATCTAATTTTTATACATGTTCCAACCTACAGTGCAATTTTAGGAGTATTTATCGCTTTTAGTTAATTTTTAAGAAAGTGAACGTCGTTTAAAAACGTATTTTTGGATCACGTCACATGAAATGCACCCGGATCCTCGACACATTCTTATCAACATTTTGGGATTTGGATTTGGGTTGCATGAAATGCACACCCGTATTTAAGAAGGTAAAATTATTAAAAACGCGCCTAAAGCGACTAACGAGTTTTATCTTTGCGGGAGGCCGTGAAATTCACTAAACGGCACGCCCCGAATTCTAAGTATTTTAATATAAGTATTTAAGGAGGGCCCCGCAATTTATGCATTTTGTTTGGCGAGGCTCATCTCATTTTTATTATATAAAGGCCAACATAAAACAAACTACGATTTTCTATTTATTTTTGTCTCTAAAAGGGCCTAATTAATTTGCATTTATAAAATTCGGGCCTCGAGTTCAAGTCCGAATTCAAACAAAAGGGAGGACCCTCTTAATTTGAACCCGCTACCTAACTCGAAAATCTAATTTATATTGTAAATTAATCCCCATATTCCTAGTATGATTTTAAAGGACTTTTGGCTTCTAGCATTTTTGGGCCTTGAAAGTTTGGCCTAGGCCTGTAACGTGAAGCTGTCTTTTATTGAGCTGTTATCAGCTCTGGGTCTCAGCACAAGCCCATTCCGTGCAAAAGGGAAGATCGCTGGGCTAGGGATAATGAAACAGAAAATGCAAATTCAAGTCTAATTGGTCCAATAACCATTAACAAAAATTTATTCCGCTGTATTAACAAAGTTCTGCAAATATTTGAGGAAGTAGATAATTGGAGTATTTATATGGAAATGCTATCTTTGATTAAAACTTAAAATATAAAGGCTGTCCACATCGAACTACAGATTTTACTAATGTTTTGATGCTTGTTTAACTTAAATGGAAATAATAACTGGGCTAAATGTAAACACTTCATGTTAACAGCATATGTATAAACCTGAAGCAATCTAAAACTGAACCTGGAATTAATCTCACAATTAGACTAACATTTACTACATTACAGCTATCATTGCATTTAACACTCATCTATTTCAACATAGCCATAATTCACTATCAACCAAACTCTAAATGACCTGAATTATACTAGATTTAGACTAACTGGTTGTATTTATACAAACTGAAACAAAAGCTGGTTGTAGAGTATGATTTTAACAGTCCAGTTACATCAAACCTCAATAATCCAAAACAATTCAGTTCAGTCTATTTACAATAGGAACATTTAACAATCACAACAAAATTTATAACAAAATCAGGCCGCAATTTTATTTCATCTTGCTACTGGACAGTCATATTTGCTTCATAGGCAGGATATGTACCTGGAGATTGAAATACAATGAAAAAAGGAGCAGGAGTCAGCGGCAATGGAGATAAATTTGCAGTGTTAGCAACAGGAAATCACAGCAATTTCAACTTGGAGTCCCAGCCGCAAAAACCAGCAAAATTGACCCAGAATTGACTCGAGTAGACCAGTTTTAACTTGAAATTAATGCAGGAATCTCTAGCAAACTTCGGCAGTCAAATTTTAAGCTAAATGATGCCATATCAAACCCTACAACTTGAAATTGAATCCAAAATCTTAGTAGCACAGTATTTTTGAGTTTTCTGCTGTATTTTTTCTTTTGTTTTTGGTTTTTCTGGAGATTTAGATCTAGGATGATGTTTTGAGACTCTAGAAGTTCAGCTTTTGAATATTTGAATTTGAAATTCAAATTTCAGATCTTAAACTTGCAGAAAATGTGTATTTGGGGGAAATTTAGGAGCTGGAATTTTTTGGAATTTTCAGATGTGTGAAAACTTGTGAAAGAAGGCATGAGGGCTGCCTTTTATAGGCAGGAAAGGGGGAGGAAGCTTCTAGAACTTATTCACTCATTTTCCCCCCTTTTTATTTTCAGTTTGCCCAAATAGTCCTTTTATTTCTGACTTGTATCTCAAGTTACACCAATAACTTTTCTGAAAGTCTGTTTTGAACCCTATCTAGAACCTTCTAGGGAGTTCCATTCCCTACTATTACAATATCCCTTCATCTAAAAGTCTATATTACCCTTGAATTTAATTTAAAATTACCAACTGATGTTCACTAACCCCCCCAGCCCTGTTAATTATACCATGATTAATGAATTACAAACTAAAGACTAATCAGCTATAACTACACAAAGCTCACAATTTGAATTCACCAATCTAGCTAATCAAAACTGACTTTCAACTCTAATTAATATTATTCCTAAAGATAAAAGCATCGTTAAACTAATGAAACAATACACTAACAATTAAAGCAAACAATTCCAATTGAACTTCAATCTAAAAATAGCAAAATAAACAAAGTAAAACTAACACTACGAATAAACAGTAACAATCCCGGAATTCAAACAAAACAAAATCCTGAATCAAAACCCTAATTCAAACAACATAAAAATAAGAAATTCCGAGTAAAAGAAAAAAAATAAGAGAGTAAAAAATAACAATCAGGAAGAGAACGAAAAGAAGATGAAAAGACGAAATACCTCAATATTTTGACTTGGACTCGAACACTCGCAAGATTTCTCGGACGATTCGGATTAAAACCGTCTTTAATCATGTGTTTTCGCGAGAAAACAGACGATTAAAGGCGATTATAGCCTAGAATCACAAATACCCAAACATAAACAAATTAGGGTTCTAGACAGCTTTTCGATCTGAAATTCGAGAGGCTTGGTCAATATTTGAAGGATTCCAGGTGGGGATTCGGGTAGAGGGAGGTCAGGAGAGTATAGGGTGTAAATTTAGTTGGATTTGGGTGAGTTAATGTTTTGGTCCGGATTTTCGATCTAAGATTCGAAGAGATTGGTGATGAATTGAAGGAAATGGTTTTGGGGGTTGGAAAGAGGAGGGGAAGACGAGTCGATGGTGTATTTTTGGGAGAGATTGGAGAATCGCCGCCGGCGGAGGCGATTTCCGGCCGGCGGCGTACGGCGGAAGACGGCGGAGAAACAGTGGGAGTCTCTGAGGAAGAGGAAATGAGAGAGAAAGGCTTGGGGGGGGGGGTGGGGTAGGCTCATCCGACAATTTTATGCCTAGGACACCCGAGTTCCGAGTCGTTAGATCACTTAACATCGACCGCCTAGATCTAAAGCTGACGAAACGACGTCGTTTTAGGGGATGGGGGACCTGTACCGGGTATTTTTGCATTTGGGCTTGGTCTGGAAACGATTTGGAAGGGTATTGGCTGGTCTCACCCGGATTTGGCCCAAACATTTGCCAGCCCTATTGCTTTTATTTCATTTTCTTTTATTTGTTTTCTTCTTTTCTTTTTTGTATTTTATTTATTTATTTTTTTTTGAATTTTCTGATTTTATTAAATGTAAGAAAATAAAGACCCAAATTGACTCTAAAATTATACTAATTAAAATTCCAAAATTAACTAATTTCTAATTTAAAAGAAAACTTAAGACAAATTCTAAAAATTGAAAGTAGAAACACAAAAGAACCATTTTTGTTATTTTCTTTATTTTTGTAATATTAAAATGCGCACTATTTTGTATTTTTGGAATTATATCAATTAAAATGCACACAAAAATGCAAGCAAGACACAAAATCATGCAATTAATTCCTAAAATTCAAATAATAAAAGAAAAATCCTACTTCTAAGGAATTTTATAGGAGTAATTTAAGCGTGGCAAAGATCACGTGCTCATAGCGACGGTTCATGCATAGGCACAAATGAGCAGACGTTGTCCATAAAAGATTTTGTAGCAAATTCATCGGATGTAGTCCCCTGTTGAGAATTTAGGAAAGAAAGTGGAAAGTATTAATCCTAGAGTTATAACTCCATTCAAGGACGTATTTATAGAACTTAATTCCACAAGAGGATGTAAATAAGAGAATTTGTGATAGAGTGGATTCACGAACAATACGTATCCTTTAAGGAGTAGGTACACACAAGTTTTTGTGACTCATATCTTATTAAGACCATGTTTATGAGGACTCTTCAATAGGGATGTAGACATGAAATGAGTAAAATTTTTGTGTTGTTCATAATGATGTACTAGGGAGTGAGTTACTTGGTGACTTTAGGTTGATAGGGTAATAATTTAATCGATGCCCCTCGACTCCACATCCCTAACGCACGTTGGTAACATACTAATATACTACATTATCTGGCGGTGCAGTGACATTAATGGGAACAAGGGTACTCCCCTTTGCAGCATGTTCTACCAATCCCTCCATGGCTCGATACATTATCCTAACAAACGCTTGGGCAATCTCCCTCAGATTCAATGATGGGGTCATTCCTTCCTTAATGCTTCAAACATGTGGATTACGGTATCGAGATTACACATCTGGAGAATAAGACATAGCTAGGAAATTAGCTCCCTATCTTGGGTTCTACCGCAAGATCTGGAGTATCAAAGAAGGGTGAAATTCCTAAATGTCCGAATAGCCTCCAACTTATAGATGTGGTCGACAACACACAGGAAGGACTCTACTAGATACGGCTCCGAGACATCCTAGGACACTATAAAACCATAGACTCTGATACCAAGTTTGTCACGCCCTAAAACCGAGGGGCGCGACCGGCGCTCAACCGAGCAAGCCCGACTGAGCAAGCCTATTAGGTTTCACTCTACCCAAAACTAATTCATGGACAACAAGGAGATGAACTTCATAAATCCTACTTTATGAGCATTACATTGACAATTTTTATCTTTTTCTTTCAATAACAATTCAACCATACTAACCAAATTATTACAATTAATAGATACGAAGGTAACATTCTGCCGAATAACAACATATCTAGTTCAAATTTTTAATACCCGACACCACCACAATCTGTCTACGGAGCCTCTAAATACAACTGAAGAGTAATATGAAAATGCCGGCAACAAGGCTCCGACTATACCTCAAAATACAAAGTACATGATAAACAACAATACAGGACCCCGAAATGAAGTGGGGCTCACCAAGTCCGCTGAAAGGAAGATGCATCACTAGCTACGACCAACACTACCTGCTATGGAAACACCTACATCCATTTAAAGATGTAGCGCCCCCGGCAAAAGGGACGTTAGTGCCATCGAATAGCACTAGTATGTATAACTAAACACCATCTCATTAGAAAGAACAACCATACAAGAACATAGAGATCATAAGGATTCAGCAAAAGCTTTAAACAATCATTACATCATCAAATAAAAGGAATCACATAGCTTTCACATAATTTCCATAGCTTTAGTTTGGGGCATTTAATACTGTTCATCATCATTCACAATGCCACCGCTTTCTTGAGCGAAGTCCGATCACGACCCGACCGGCTAGGTTGCCTCATTTGAGATATGTACCTCAATCACAATCCCATTCTCACTTTTCGGAATTCAATATCAGCATAATACCACCATGTGTGCGGCATGACGTCCGATCACGGCCCGGTCGGCTAGGCCGCCTTACCAAGGCATTGTTCCTTTCTCATTAATCATCTCATTTCAATCTTTATTTCACATATATCAATTCATAGGCACTTAGGGCCACAATTATCACATCATACTTAGCACTAGGCCACATTTCATGACTCACATTCCACATCACTTTCACTTTCAACATCAAACTTGCAATTTAAGATACTGGGCACATACAAGAGCAATTCAAGTTATAAGCATAGATAGGAATTCTCATGATTCGGCATAATAATCACAATTTCAACTCATTTGAGCATTTTATCAAATACTAGTTGTGCATCTTGATTTCAAAGCTCTTTTACAAGATTTCCTTCATTCCCCAACCCAATCTTTACTGATTTATGTTCAACAATCTTCCCACAAACCTAATATGCAAATACATGTATACATAATACTATTGCACCCAAGAATCATACCTCAATAATCCCATCTTATACCCAAAACTCGAAATTAAAGTCTAGTGTATAGGACCTTACCTCTTAGATGAAGATCTTGTGATTGGTTTCCTTGATTCTTGAAGATTGATGGAAGACTGAATGGTTAGAATGTTAGGCTCCTTCCTTCTCTCTCAAAAATTCTCTTAACTCTCTCTAAAATCATCAGAATATCGCCCCAAATGAAACCCCAAAGCCTATATATTAAAATGGGGTCGGGTTATGAAAATAGGAAGATTAACCCTCCGGATTCGGGTCTGCGGTCACATAATGGACCGCAGAATGGGTATGCTGGCCGCAGACGTATCGCAAAACCCGGTGCCCTGAACTGGGCTACACTGGTCCAGTTTGCGACCAGATTTGCGATCGCAGACCAATTATGCCGACCGCATAATGGTTTTGCGATCGCAAAACTGACACAGGATGACATTTTTCCAGCCTTTTGTAATTTGATCATAACTTTGTCTAGGAATGTCCAAATGACGAACGGTTTGAAGCGTTGGAAACTAGACTCAAAGACCTTTCATATGATAGGTTGTTCATCACATAAAAACTTATACATATTTAGATATGGTCGTTTAAAGTATGGACTTATGCAAACTCATTTGGAATTTTAGCCCATTAAGAAATTTTCTAACGTGACTTAGACTTAGGCCTCCCATTAGACCCCACATTACTTATTATATGACTTATACACTTATTTACCAAATAAAATTTATTCCCATCATGTTAGTAGCACATAAGACATTATAATTAGCCTACATGGCACCACGAAATCCTAATTTACTTAGCAAAATTTTCCGGTGCCTTACAGTTCCTATCTAAACTAGCAATGTGCGATGTAATTGTTTACACTTCCAAGAATGCTTTGATTTTTTTTACTATTCTAAATTTTATACCAATGATGAAAGAAATTTGACTAAGTATGATACTTTTTTTGGGGTTTTCTTGATTGGTAAAGAGGTACTACGGAAATGACTTACTCCTAGGTGAGTATCTAACGGGATCTAAAACTTAGGGCAATTTGTTATAGCTGGGATCGTGATATATCCAATGCACGAAACTACTCACTCAATACCTCTCGGTAGTTTGAGTGACTATTCCCTAATTGGCTTTCCCAAGTCCAATTGGGTGTTCAAATTTGTGCAAGCAAAATTTGCTCAAGTCGGGTATTACTATCTCTATGTTTAACCCTTTAGTTGGGGCTATCAATCTCTTGAATGAGATAGAATGCACCCCATTTCCTTGTTGGCCTGAATTTCCTAGACTTGGACTCTCTTTCTCAAGAAGAGCCTAAGTAAAAAAGGCACAAATTAGTGTTCGCAATCACCAATTCAACATTAAAAGCACAAAACAGACCCAATATCATTCACCCATAAACATCTAAGCCCTAAAATAAGAGACCCATTAAATACCCACACTAGGGTTGAGCCACAACCCTAGCTAATGGGTTTAGCTACTCATAATTGAAGAAGAATCATAGATTGAGATGAAGAATAACCCATAAAATGTAATTACAAGTTAAGATTCTAAGATTAATTGCTAAACAGGCTACAAAATTACTCAAAATAGGTAACATACGGCGTTCACGTGCTCAGCTACAGATAAGATGACCTAAAAATCTGAAAAAGTAGTATTTATACACAGCTAAATTTTCCGGATGAAAATGCCCCTGACGGAGGTAACGCCGACAACGGAAAATGGACCGCCGCAGCAGTGAGTCTACCGCGGACCGTAGTGGCACTGCTTTGACTTGGTTTTGAACTTCTGCAGGTTTCACTCTTTTTTTGAGCTGGTTATGACATCCTTGTCACTGTTTGACCAAACACTGCAAACAAGCACAACAAGTTAGCTTTTGGGAATACTTGTACACATTTTAGTCCAAAACTCAAGCAAAAAGGAGCATAAAATAGACTAGAATCCCTAGTTATCAACTCCCCCAAACTTAAGCTTTTGCTTGTCCTCAGGCAAATAAAGTAATTCCCACCTCCTCAAGATAAAAGAAAGGAAAATTCAGTTGTCCTAAAGTAACCTCATCAAGTGTCAATTGGGACTAACAATTACCCTCAACTCCAATGCATTATCAACAATACACAACCTTTTAGCACCATGGCTTTAGTGCGACACAAAAGCATCAAGAGTTGACTCAACTTATCGAGGAAACTCTTTCTGTTACATTGGTCGCTGTGGAACCCAAACTCATACTCCTCAACACTCCATAAGCAAGCCTCACTTTTAGATTGTAGCACTCAGAACGAGGATTGTAGAAAACACACTCATCTCTCTCAAGGAAGGTCTCAAGTCCGGCTCTAAGTACCATAAGCTTGCCCCTTATGTGAGAACCACCAATGTAAGCTCACCCAACTCAGGATCATATAGGGCTTTTGTGGTGATGTAATGAAGGCTTTTGGGTCAGGGTGGGATATATTGTTCTAAGGAGGTTTCATCTTCCCTTAAGCACTTCATTTGCTTCATTTTGGCACACATTTTCTTGACTCTTTGAGTCATTTACTTCTTTAGGGGTTAGAGAGACACACTGTCACTCTTTCTTGATCATTTAAATTCTTTTTCTCCTTCCAACCTTTCCATGCCTTTCATCTTTTGTTTTTATTGAATCCCTTCATTTCCTCTACATTGTTCACCTTCTTTTTGACTTTTTGTCTCTTTTTTGGCCTTTCCTTTTCTTCATTTTGTACCTTTTATCACTTTTGCATTCCTCGTCTCTCCCCCCAAAATTATGCTTTTGCCTTGTTCTAAGGAAAGATAGGTGCCAAGAGAGGGTCATTTTAGAATTGATAAAGACTTGTATCAAGGGTATTGAAAGAATAAGGGCTATGGCTCTACGGGGTTGACTAGGGATATCATTATTGGTAGGCTATGGGTGTTTTCAAGTCTCAATTAGGATCAAAGAGAGCCTATAATCACTTCTCAAGTCGAGCTACACTTAGGATTTCACTTCAACAAACATTCAGGGCAAGTTCTAGACTTATTGGCACAGGACTTGGACTTGCAAATCAATACCTCACCACACAAGCTATAGGATTGCTAAAGATCAGAGTCGGGGGCCCAGAACAACCATAGCTAAGATTTGAGCAACGCAAATGGTTCCAAAAAACCAATTGAAGATTGTTTAGTCAACACAATAGTCTTAAGGTCTCAGCTATCACCATCCTACACACTAATTTGTTTCTAACCATAAGGTCAAAGGTAAATGTGTTGGGCCTAGGTGAAGCTTTGCCTGAGGCACCATTGCTCATTAACTACTATTTACACAAAAACGAAAAGAAAAACAGACTCAAACCCTTAAGAAGGTTATCATGCCATCCATCATCGGGAAGAGCCACCTGGTTTCACACAAAATCCACCTTTGAAAAGAACCATGACATTAAGAAAACCAAAGGCTTATTGAAACTTGTAAAATAAGAAACTACGAGCCGAAAAAGAAACTATTAAGTAAAATGCGGAAAGTAAACTGAATATATACAAAAGGGGGTTTAGATGAATATACATAAGGGTGAATGAATATATACGTGAGAGAGTAACTTTATATACAGACCAAGATAGAAAATAACGAAAAGTGAATAAAAGGGTAAAGTTATATACATACCAAAAGTGAAAAATAAGCATAAAGAAAGAGAATAGTGTCATATTTACAAACCAACTACCAAATCAAAGTAAAGCCACCCCCTCAAATGAAAGCTAGCATTGTCCTCAATGCTAACTAACCAAAAAATAAGCTCAAAAAGAAAGATAGAGTGTAAAGAGAACTCCCTATGGATCCTCCGTCTGCATTGGGTCATGTGGTAGCATGGGGTCCTGTAGCTGGGCACCTGGATCAGCTGTCTCGGGGGCCTGTGGCTGGCTAGAGGTACCTCCCTCCGTTTCCTCTAGCTGAATCTCTGCATCATCTACTGGGGCATGACTCTCCTCTTCTTGGGCTCCCTCTGAGTCTCCTGCTCCTGAACCTGCTCAGTATGAGCTACTGGGGGCTGGTCCTGTAATAGTAACTCCAAAGGAAGGTCTCCAGCCGACTTCATCTTCTCTACCTCTCCCCTCAACTGCTTCACAGACTCCTTCAAGGCCCGAGTCTTTCTCAGCTTCTTTATCTGTTCACTCAGCTTCTGAAGTGATTTTCCTTGAACTGCTAGAGCCTCCATTCTAATCTTCTGGTTGTCTAGGAGCTTCTTCTGGTTGTCTAGAAGCTCCTTGAGAGACTCCTCTACCGAAGCTGGCACCTGTAGCTGTGGGGGCACTAACTGAGCTGCCACTAAACTAGATAGCACAGACAACTTAGAAGTTGCTGCCTGCATCCAGTTGTTGATATTGGAGAGTGTTTGGCTCAAACTGTGATCCGTCTATGAATTGGTGTTGTGAGGCAGAAGATCCCTCTCTATGAATTGGTGCTCATGAATAAGTGACCTTAGAGGCCACCACTCCCGGAACTTGTGGTATGCATGTGTTTACCTTGAAAATGGTAATTACAATTAGATTAGATTTTGTGGTTCTAAAAATATGTGATCTATTTTTAATCTAGTTGTTAGGAAACTGATGCTAAGTGGAAGGTTGGAAAATAAGATAAGAGCTTATAGACAATGTAATAATCAAACCGAATGGTCAGAGGTCGGGGCCTCGAGCTGGCGTATTCGAGCCTCGAGGCCGAGCAGGATGCTTGGCTAGGAGCAATCGAGGGAGGATTAATAGTTATGAGAGCTACGATTGCGGCTCTTTATGACCAATAATGAACAATAAATGAAGAACAATAAATAGAACACAAAGGATATAAGAAATAATTGTTAGTAACAAGAGCAAGAGAATATGTTAAGTTAGAGGCAGAGAGAATGTTCTTGTGTATTGAATATTGAGTATCAGATCCTTTTACAAAAATGACAAGGATCCCCTTTATATACCAGGGGGAATCCCAATATAGTACAAATGCATTTATTACAAAGATATGGGGCTGGTACAACCATTTTAATGCTAGGATACGGGTTTGAACCAGCCTACTAGGCGTTGTCAGCTCTAGTCATGGGCCTTGGGAACTTCCCACTTATTCTTCATAACTGTCAACCTGTATTATCTCGAGCCCCTCGGGTGTAAATCTCGACCGTAGCCTCGAGCCTTTGACTGACGTGCTTATGAAGCGTCGTAACGATCGAAAATTGGACCCTCCGATTTTATCGCACAAAGATAGTCCCCGCGTTTCTTAGATAAAAAATGATAAGAAACGGCTTTGACATCAATCTCCTCGAGCCTCTTGTGACGACGTCATGTATATGACATCATCTTTTGCGATAACTGATGTTGATACCCAATTTTTTCCTATATATTTTAAATATGCAAAATACCTTCAAAATAGCATATATATGCATATATAAGCATGCCCAAGGTTTTTATTATTTTTCCCATAATTTTAAGGGTTTAAATTGATTTATTTTTCTCCCTCTTTATCCATAAAATCCCCATTAATTATTTCCAACATTATTATTTTGATAATTCACCTATTGTATTTCTATACTTATGCCAAAATATGGCTAAAGTAATTTTTTACATATTTTTACAATTTTATTTAGTATTTTTTAAGCTAAATTGCACATAATTGCAATAATAGCCTTTTTAGATTTAAGAATGTTTTATACGCATAAAATTGGATCCTGTATTTTTAATTTGTTAATTATGTATTATAAATCATATTAGCCCTTTAAATTAGTTTTCAGAAACTATTTACTATTTTTTATAAATTAAATAGGGAAAAATGGCTATTTAGAATATAGCCAATTTGGCTTTCAATTGTAGCCCAAAATTGGACCCCAATTTCCCAGCCCAATTTCAAATATAACCCAACCCACACCATTTTAACCCATACACAAACCTGGATCCTCACCTACTCTTAACGGCTCCTATTCCCCCTCACCTTTTTTTAACCTAAACGACCCCCTAACCTAATTCATTTCTTACCAAACCGCCGCCCTAGAATCCCCTTTCCTCTCCAATTCTCTCTGAGACCTAAAATCTAACCCTAGCCGCCGCCACCCAAACCAGCCTTAATCCCCTTCGTTCCTCACTCAATCCATGGATTCCCATGGCTGTTTGAGACGAATACCTGTCTCCTACGTCTCCTGGTTGCCCGTTTTTGTGATTTCGTGGAAAGATCTCGAAGAGATCTAGTCCAGATCTTGCTCAACTTCCATCCATGGCTGTTCGAGTCAGATCCATGGCTTTTCTGGCTATGACCGGTAACTATCTAATGTTTTCTCATCTTCTTTGGGTTCTCTGAAACCCTCAGTCTTGAGATTTTCCGCTTTTCTTTAGATCTGTCTTAGATCTAGGTGTATCCATGATTTTTTAATCGATTTTTTCTTCATCTCAGATGTTTTTCTGAAAAACCTAGCTATTAATCCACCGATTCTTTTAGATCTGTGATGGATCTATGGGTTTCTTAAGGTTTTCACCTGTTTTCCTCAAAATGTTTCTCCGATTTCAAACGATTTCTTCATTTTCCAGACTAGAGTTTCAAAGCCCTTTTTACAAAAAATGATTTCTTTCTGATTTTTAGTAATTAATTTGATTTTAAGCATGATTAAACATTACCCGAGTCTTTTCTTTTTGCTCATTTTTGTCAAGAAACACTAATGCTTCTGGGTTCGACTCGAAGTTTGAATTTATTTGCGATGTGTTTGCATGACTATCATGAACATTCTAGGCTTTATATGTGTTCTATATGCTCTTGTTCGTCCTGCTCTAATTCATTCTTAAGGTTTCTTTGATTTTGTCCAAACCAGATTTATCATATAATAGGTCCACACTTTGTTTTATTGATCGTTCACGTAATTTATGTTGATTCTGTGTAATCTCCTTAAACCTACATCTTTGATTTTGGGTATTTTCCTTGTAACTCTGCACTGATTTTTCAAAATTGCTTCCTTACTTTTGTGATACTTTCCTTACTTAGTGCTGATTCCCTGTGATTTTCAATCTCAATCGTGATTCTCTCAACTAATTTTTTCAGAATCAAAAGTACTCTACCTTGTTTATATGCACAAATATGCTGTTAATTAACGTGCACTTTCCTTATGTTCAAACTATTCTGCACTTAGTCCTTATTACATGCTACATGCTTTTACTATTCCTATTCTGGTAAAATCAGTCTTACAAGCAATTCTTTTCCTTATTTGATACAACCTGTACCAGTTTGAACCATGGCTCCCTAATTGAAGGAAGTCCAGGTCTTTAATTGATTCTAATTCGTATTATTTCTATAATTATGCTAAGTCAGTACTTGTTACCTTATTTTCGACCTATTTTTAAAGCTATAAATACCCTAAGTCCTTTCATTAACAACACGGACAATAGTTCAGAACACACACATACACACTCAAACTCTCTCTTCTTTCTCTAGTACTTGTGCTACTGCTTTGTCTAGCCGGCTGAAAGCCAAGGCTAGACTGTGGAACTTTACTTGCTTCACGTTTTCTGCACTTTGCTTCCTTAACTGGTATGTCCCTAGTTAAATTCTGAAAGTCAACTCTATGTGCTCTACTGTTTGTCGATCCCTGTCTCTTTCTGCACAGACTTAATGGCTCATGTTGTTTAATTGCACTTTATGGTTTTACTGCTTACTCACATGCTAGTCTGCCCTCTCTGGTCAAATGTCGATCGGCTTATCTACTTGACGTGCCTGTTTATGACCCCTCAACCAGCATGTCTCCTAATGTACTGGTTAACACCAAGTCATGACTAATTACGTGTAATAGACTCCTGCATGACTACTCTCATACCCTGTCCCTATATCTTCTTACTATTCTGATTTCACGCATGATTCCCTTGTTAACTCTTTGAAGTAATTGTTTATGTTCTGGAGACCAATCAGTCCATGCCTGTTCTTTATACTTGCTAGTCTATATGCACCTCTTCTCAGCGATGTTCATGTGTTTTGATTTGCGCCCTCTATGTCCCCAACCGCTACTTCCCTGCTTGTAACTTCTGAAACTGTTCTGTGTGTGTGCTGGCTTGTTCCAAGTTGTTGTTGCTCCTATCCCCTTCCCCTTTCAAAACTGTTTTTCCCTAAGCAACTCTTCCGTTGCTGTTGCAAACTTATATCAAACTAATCATTTTCAAAACTATTTTTCCAACTCAACTCTTTTAAATCTATGTCAAGCACTCTCACATATACTCTTAGACCACTAGGTTCTGCCCCTTTTGTGTGAGCCTTGCCTTGGGACCCTTGAGCTCCCTCTGAACTTNTATTCAATTGGTGATCAAGCAATCAAATAATTAAGCACAAGATTGAATAAATAAACCAATATGATAAAATAATAAGAACAATTCAAGCTTCAAACTACAACGTTCATGTAGCACCCAAAACTCTAGAACTAATAAACTATAAAATTAAAGGAAGAGAAGAGAAGAAAAACTAGTTGAAAGCCTCCTCCAAGCGTGGTGTGTGTTCCCCCACGTGAATTCTCCTCCAAAGTATGTTAGATATCTCTAAAGTGGCGTCCTCCCTTCAAAAAATATGTTTAGTCTTGCTTTTATACGTTTTGGGTAGGTCTAGGGCCGAAAAAACCTTGTCCCGAGCAAAGTTGGACAAAATTCCCGTCACTGGCGCCCTGGCTAGTGCCAGGCGCCCTCCACGGTGCCCCACAATTTTGAGCTACTGTTTTTGGCGCCACAGGTAGGGCAGGTGGCGCCAAAATTCGCACGTTGCCCAGTTTCGTTCGTTTTGGCTCAAATATCGCGCGTTTCGCCCCCCAATTGCTACTGAATCATTCCTACACATAAAAATACTTCAAATTAATATAAATCATAGCATTTAACATCCCAAATTCACGAAACAAAAGTAAAATATGAGGCGATACACATAAAAATATATATGCTTTAAGCTAAACATCAACACCCCACACATAGACTCTTGCTCATCCTCGAGCAATGGACTATCTAATAGACCCCCAACTACGTACAAGGTTCAATCATAGAGGAGCACCTTAACTTTTAACCACACACTATACCCTTGACTATGATCAATACCGGCATACAAGCATGAACACACAAAAATTCACATTCTTCCCGTTTAAGCATACCCAAGTATAATATTTTAATTCAATAAATTCCAACAACCTATTCGTCACCACCCAACCTCAAAAGTCGACTTGCAACCACTAAGCACCCTCGATTCATGCACTTACCCAACAAGAAAATTTACAACATTACCAATCATTCATGAGATCATGTGCCCTCACCAACAAACAAAAGAGTGAATATAATTTGGTCCACACATTCAAATATGCTTTTGAATATAGATTAAGGACATCACACAATTGAACAAAACAAAGAATTCATATGCATCCCGTGGTCGTACCATAAGCTTGCCCGTAGTGTATATCTCTACTAATTTAAGCTAGCCAAATCTAGGATCAATTAGGACTTTAAGGTTGTAATGAAGGCTACGGGACGGGTATGATACATTTAGAATAGTGACTAACCCTCCTAAGCACTTTAATACGCTACATTTACAATTCAAACACATATTCTTCTCAACTAATTCACTTGCCACAAAACATATTCACATAGCCCTTACTTTCATTAAGCATTCTCTACTTTTCACTAGCACAAATTATTAAGAATTGGAGGTGTGAAATTTTGCTATCATTTTTTTTTCTTTTCTTTCAATTTTTATTTTCCTTTCTCTTTTTTTTCCACACACTCCTTACATTAAGGTTCATTGGCTAGTGTCTTTTGATTTCAACTTTAGTGCACCAACGGGCCCTTCCATGGTTCCACTCAAAAGCTACTCCCCAATCTCTAACCTTACTTATAAGTGCCTTAGGAGGTAAAGGTTCAATCAATATCAAATTAAGAACAAAATAGGGGTATGGCTTGTAATGTGGGTGCCAAAGAAAAGGTCTATAGGCTCAAAGGGGCTAGCAACAGAAAATTTTATTTTTATGTGACAAGCATATCTATGATCAAGCAAGAAAATGCCTACGTCATCTCCTAGATTAGCACAACTTACAATTTCGCTTCAATTAACACACGGGGCAAGTTCTAGACTACACAGGATAGCACAGAAAATCACAAATCCATCTTCACACACACGTTGCACATGACTCAATCATGATGGTTCTATTCAACTCTCAAGTCAAGCAAGCACACATAATTGAGAAATTTAAGCAATATTGCACTATATAGCATACAAGTCAAACAACTGAGAGAGAGCGTCAAAAAAATAGACTATTTACTTTACTTAGGCTTCACAATTCAAACCAAATATACGGGAAAACACAATGTATGTCATAGCCTAATGTGCCAGCATCAACCATGTCAATGAGTATCTCGGAGCGACTCAGGTTCTTCCTAAACTACTCCTAAAAAAAATAAAGTACCCGGTTCGAGCTACATCCTTGGAAAAGAACCGATGCCAAAGAAAAACCAAGGAATACTACCTAACTATTCTAAAAAAATTCTTTTTGGTATTTTTAGTCGGACTTTATCCCTCAAGAAAATTGTCCAAAAGATCCATCGTCGGGAAAAGTCTGAACTTTTTCTAAATTTGTTTTTCAATTTTCATTTTTTTAACCTGGACTATGTCTACTACGAGTTCTAAAAGAAAAACTAAATTAAAAAAATTAGTTTTATACAATTACACTTCAAAAAGTAGTTTCCCCACCCCACACTTATATTATGCATAGTCCTCGATGCATGATTACAGAGAAAGATATTAAAACAAGGGTGAGAAATACTCCCTGAGACCCTCTCAGGCCTAGCTCGGACATGATCCTCAATATTAAGGGTCGGGACGACCCCACAGTTAAGCTCAAACATGCTCCTCAGCTTCAACTTCGGGTACTCAGACTTCCCCTACTCTGCAAAACAAAAACAACACGAAACTTGACACTATATAAAAAAATTAAAAAATTAAAATACAGGTTGGGTTGCCTCCCAACAAGAGCCTTATTTATAGTCATGGCACGACTCCATCACTTTCACCATTTTTCCTTCCACTTTGAAGATATGAATTGCGCCCCCAATTTTGCATCAATTTTTCTGTCACGTTCTTGAGGCGGTGGTATAGTCGTTTTGCCTCCTTTGTATGGCAAATTTCAGAATATAAGCACTTTGTTCCTCATCCATTGACTCCTTCATATGCTCTACGGGGTCAATTCCCATGGCACCAACCAAACACACTGTTGAAAAGTGTTTAGAATGAGGTCCAATACGCTCCAACTCCAAAATTACATTATTTTTGACATCCTCAATTTTGCACTCTTCGTCAACCTTGGCATCATTAATAATATTTTGGTCTAATAATTGGTATTCCTCTTTCTGCTTTACAAGATGACCAGTATCCATAAAAATTGGTTGTAAGGCATCAGATGCCTCAACCTTTTTATTCAATTGATCATGCAGGTCATGGATATCTAAGCCAAATTGGTCTATCACTTGCATCAGCTCAGTTTTTCCTTCTATCAGCTGTTCTGTCATATTTGAAAGACCATCACGAAGAAACTCTTGAGATTTTATCGGTTGAGCTTGTTCCTCTAGCCAAGATTGGCTCACTACATCTGCTTCTTCAAAATTTTCTTCTGGTGGGAACTCTCTCTCTTCAGCCACTTCCTCCGCCTCACCCATCATTCTCATGATTGCTTCACTAATTCTTTAAGCCTTTCGATTTTCATTTTGTTGCTCGGCTACTTGCCTCATCATGTCCATAATACGAGTCATGCTTTCCATATCCTCCACTTCATTGCCCCTATCAAACTCATAAACATTATTAGAAACATTATAATAAGAACTCTGGGAAGGATAATAAGAATTAGGACAACCATCCCAATGGCCACCTTTACAACCACACACATTACAAAAATTTCACACATCAGATTGAGATGCACAATTTTGCCACAAGTGTGGTCCTCCACAATATGGACATGGATAACCAAAATAAGAATAACCTATATTCGACCAATTATCATTCCAAGATGCCACATCAACAAAGATAGTAAAATATTAAACTAAGATAAAATTAACAAAATAAAAACTTGAATAGGCAAAAAGTAAAAATCCAATCTAGTAGAATAGTTAATTTCTATGTCCCCGGCAACGGTGCCAAAAACTTGTTGCTCCCAAACGCACACGCAAGTATACGTGGTCGACAAGTAATATAGGATTGTAAGTCCAGATATCGTACCCACAGGGACTTGTGATTAACTATCAACTAAATCAAACCAAACAATTAATCTATTCAAGCGAATCCTAATGTATGAATATTTAACTAAAGATAATCTAGAGTAGTAAACTAAGAAACTAAAGAAAATAAGTCGGCAATATTAGGGACGAATTCAATGTGAGTGAATATTCTAGAGCTATGGGTTAGCTAACAATCCCGTTGAGTTTTCTACCTAAATTGTCTAATTAATTTATCTAGTTTATTGGTTGACGGGGTTAATATTGCTCGTAGCCTTCTCCCGAAGTACAACTCGCCTATTCAAGCTAACCTAACGCCTATAGTCCTATGGAATTAGGATTAACAAGAACGCATTTATAATTGCCGTATAATAACCAAGCAAGGCGATTAGGTATATTCCTATCCTAACCGCAAATCCGCTCCCCCTAAGAGTTAAGATCGTGCTCTACTCAATCTTATATGCAATCTAGAATTCCCTCCCGAGTTCAATCCTAGATTAGTAGATAGTATTCAATTGGTGATCAAGCAATCAAATAATTGAGTGCAAGATTGAATAAATAAACAAATATGATAAAATCATAAGAACAATTCAAGCTTCAAACTACAACGTTCATGTAGCACCCAAAACTCTAGAACTAATAAACTATAAAATTAAAGGAAGAGAAGAGAAGAAAAACTAGTTGAAAGCCTCCTCCAAGCGTGGTGTGTGTTCCCCCCACGTGAATTCTCCTCCAAAGTATGTTAGATATCTCTAAAGTGGCGTCGTCCCTTCAAAAAATATGTTTAGTCTTGCTTTTATACGTGTTGGGTAGGTCTAGGGCCGAAATAACCTTGTCCCGGGCAAAGTTGGACAAAATTCCCGTCACTGGCGCCCTGGCTAGCGCCAGGCGCCCTCCACGGCGCCCAACAATTTTGAGCTACTGTTTTTGGTGCCACAGGTAGGGCTGGGCGCCACCTGTGGCGCCCAAATTCGCACATTGCCCAGTTTCGTTCGTTTTGGCTCAAATCTCGCGCGTTTCGCCCCCCAATTGCTCCCGAATCATTCCCACACATAAAAACACTTCAAATTAATATAAATCATAGCATTTAACATCCCAAATTCACGAAACAAAAGTAAAATATGAGGCGATATACATAAAAATATATATATGCTTTAAGCTAAATATCACCTGCCTTAGAAAAAGAACAGATGAACAAATTCTTCGTTCGAGCCCAACACCCACAATATTATGAGAGGCTGATGATGATCGAGGCCACAAATTTTCTGACATTATCAAGCTAGGGGAAAGGATCGAAGAGGGCATCCAAAGCGGAATGGTTACTAATTTCGAGGCTTTACAAGCTACAAACAAGGCCTTACAGTCAGGCGGTGTGTCCAAGAAAAAGGACGTAGGAGCCGTAATGGTGGCACAGAGAACCAAATCTCCCGTCAAATACCAAACCTACTCAATGCCTCCACTCACATATCAGCCTACTCCAAACTACCAAGCACCCTCACCCTCTTACCAAGCTCCACCACTCACCTACCAATCACCTCCCACATATCAGCCCACTTCACCCAAATATTCCCAACCAGCACATGTTTACCAAGCCTACAACACTCAACCATCCCACTACCAGTCCCCTCCTCCACGGTAAAACTTTCCTAGACCCCGACCAAACTTTGACCGACGACCCCCAAAATAGTACACGGCTATTGCTGAACCAATCAACCAATTATATGAAAGACTCAAAACTGCTGGTTACGTCACCCCTATCCCTGCTGCTCCTGAAAACCCTTCTCAGTGGATTAATCCAAATAAATCCTGTGCATACCATTCGGGCATGAAAGTACACACCATTGATGAATGTCGTTCTCTGAAGGATAAGATCCAGACTCTAATTGACAACAACATTATTGTGGCAAAGGAACCTGCTCCAAATGTCCGCAATACCCCTCTGCCAGACCACAAGGGTGGAGGCGTTCACATGATTGAAATAAAGGATGATTGGGACCCCAAGGGATCGATCGGTTTGATCACAGAAGGTGACGATCCAAAGAAGCCAATAGTCACCCTTATTCCGATTGTAGTCCAGATTCAGCCCTCTGGGGACGCCGAGATAAATATGTCCGTGCCACTTGAGTTTGATGCATGATCATCTGCAAAGACGCCAGCACCAATTGAGGTCGAATTCGTGTCTCCAGCAAAGGCACCTACACCATTCAAAGTTGCAATTTTGCAGCCCAACGTACAGGCTCCGTTCGGGGTAAAGATAGCCAACCAATTCCAGTGGCAATGTCAGCCATAACACCGTTCCATACAAAGGCTA